>NC_069720.1:7268034-7568034 GCF_027358585.1 Pangasianodon hypophthalmus
GGAGCTCTATAATAAAGAATCATGGACTAGAGCCTTTTGAGTGACAGTGAATACAGAGAGAAAAGGAGGGGGCCAAGCATGGATCCTTGATGCATGCCAGTATTTAGCTAATGTGAATTTGAGTCCTTGAGAGGAGAGAAGAGAAGAGATGGCCTGTGCGATGGTGGGTCGGGGACAGGAGGTGCGATGAAGAGGAGCTTAGAGATGTCAGTGACTGGGAGCAGGGTAGAGATGGCTGTGGCATCGCTGCATTTTTGCTTTCTTTTGTTTGTTTCTTTGTTTTTATAAAAATGATTTGACAGCTGGTTTGGTGGTGAAATTTAGTATTTTTTGTTTTGGTTAATTTTCCCCTCTTTTTTGGTGTTAAATAATTTAATTTTGTAGAGATTAAAGTTTTTCAGTTTTACTTGGCAGTTTGTTAGCAAACCTGTATATCATGACACACATCATGTATTATACAATACTGAATTTATTGTATTTACCACCACTCTCCTTTTTTTTTTTCACTTCAGCATCGGAGTGGGCACGCACTCCTGGAAAAAGTGTTACATTTAGCACTCCCGATAGTCCAGAGGAGCCACCGAGCCCCGCCCGTGCTTCCAAGAGTGAGCACCCAACTTATGCTCTCTTACTTTCCCCTTTAATATGCATATTTATAATAATGCTGTTGTGTACTTCTCACTTCTAGAGTTGGTGACTCAAAACAAAACTCCTCAAAAGGTAATTGCAGCAACTTATTTCTTTCAGCTATATGCAGTCAATAAATAGTAAGCGAACTACATAATGCAAAAACTGTTTACTGATGGTTGTCTTTTCAGGGGAAGAAAGTACAGTTTGTTTCCACGACCCCGCACCGACTGAGAAAGAGAATATCAGGTTTGGTTAAATCACTTAAAACAGGATTTGTTGATTATAGAAAAAGCTGGACTGTCAACATCCAGTTTTAAAAAATTATATTAAAATTGAATATTCTAAAATTTAGGTCTTTAATGGAATTTTGTTCACCTTGATTTAATGCCAGTCTGTATTTTATTTTGTCTGTTTCACTAATAATGATTAAACTGGAATTAATCTCCAGGTGTTCCAAAACTTTTGACCGGCATTGCATTATCATTTTTCTGACAATTTTTTCTTTTTTCCCCAGCTCCTAATCTGAAGTCAGACAGTGACAGTGATTTCTCCCCCTCAAACTCTGAGGAGGAAGAGGAGGATGAACGTGAAGATGAGGAGGAAAAAGGAGAAAAGAGTGAAGCTCAGCCGAAAACCCCCAGCAAAACGTCTACAGCAGCTGCTGCGCTTTACAAGACGCCTGCCAAGAAGAGCAAGAAAGCCCCAGAGGTAGGATTCTGTTGATGGTTTTGGCTGAGTATGGAGAGCTGTTTGTGTGGGTACTGTCTTTCTCACACTTTAACATTTCATGCACCCCAAAATATTTGTCAAAATGGTACTAAACATTTTGTGCTGAGCACAAATCTGTAACCATGTCTTATTCCAGCCCAGCCTGGTCGAGGAGTACTTTGAAGCTCACAGCAGCTCGAAGGTTCTCACATCGGACCGAACCCTCCAAAAGCTCCAGACCCCAAAACTGGATCGGGTCAGTTCTGTTCAGCTGTCTACAATTAACCCAGCTGCTAACAGCTGTTATATTTATGCTACACGTATGTGTAACTGATGGAAATTTTCACTGTGTCTTGTAGGAAACTCTGCTGCGGTTGCTTGATGGAAAGCCCTCCTGTTATACAGATGAGATCACTCAGCTGAATAAAAAACACGCGAAGAATTTCAGCAAATGGATGCTGCAGTTACAGTTGAGTTGAAAATCCAGATGTTTATTTGAGCATGCATTTCAAAGTATGTGTTAAGACTGGGTTTTTGTTTTATTCCACACAGCATAAATAACCTGTATTAAAACATATTTTTATATACATGTCAACAGGATGGGCTTCAACATACTGCTGTATGGCTTGGGCTCGAAGAAGCTTTTACTGGAGAAGTTCCGCACTACCATGCTGTCTGATTCAATGCACCTGGTGGTCAACGGCTTTTTCCCAAGCATCACACTCAAATCGGTCAGTTTTAGCTTTTATTACACAGCTCTCTCATTTCAGAAAGAAATTTTAAGCAAGGTGGTCTTTAGCTTGCTTTGAAAATGGCTCATATATAAGCATTAGAGTTTCCATTGTGATTTCATCTCCAACCTACCAGTGCGAACTGATTTATATTCAGCATTGTGAATACTGAAAATCTATAAAAATCTCTAGTATATTTTTAAGCTTTCACTTAGATATACACTAGGGCTGCTAGTAGGTACAAAATAGGTTATTTTGATTTATACTGATATTATATTATATTAATATCTCAAATTGAAGTAATTGCATGTCATATATGACTTGTAATTGGACAGTCATTACAAAAAATGTCATACTGTTTTGACCTCGTTTGAGGAAAAGTAATGATATGCTTAGCATTTAGTGGAACGCAATACAGCTGTGATGATTGCATTTCAAGGTGATTTGCATTCAATTCTGACAAATTTAACAGTCTTTAAACACAAATATTATTTCTAAAGAAAAAAGAGATCAACCTATATGAAAACAATGTAATGGCGTTTTTATTTTGGCTTGTTTTTTTTTTTAATATCACTACTGAAAAGTAGTTAATGTCACATGTGCAGTGCACTTCATGTGTTCCACTGTAATAGCTGAGACATTTCTCGTCATACAATATACTTTGAAATATATTTGAACAAATCAGTGACCCCTCAAGGTTGGGCAATGTTTTCTCCATATAGATATAAATAGAAACAAAATTTATAATTGACTTTTCATTATTGCTTTAAGAAATGCAAGAAAGAAATCCTAGTCATATAGAGTGTATAATTTGGATTTTTTTTTTTTTTTTTTTGTGAGCATTATTCTGACAGATCAGGCATAGCTGATGTATGTTAGAAAATCACAGATGTATCTCATATTAGTTTGATTTGACCGAACATATGGATGTGTAATATTGTGCCTAATATTTTTTTCTCGTGTTGCGTCATTCCACTTTGACAGATCTTAAATGCCATCACCAGTGAGATCCTGGAGCATGATGGGAGTTTTCGTACTCCGATGGACCAAATAGACTTCATTGTGAAAACCCTTAAAAAAGGTTCTCTTCAGATATTCCTTCACATGAAATATCAGATGCACATTGTATATAACTTTTACATTTATCCTCAATCACTGGTAAAGCATCATGATGTTGACTGATGTGTGAACATTTTTTGTATTCTTACAAGACCCAGACAACCACATCTACCTGATCATCCACAACATTGATGGCCCCATGCTGCGTGGTGAGAAGAACCAGCAGGCCCTGGGGCAGCTGGCCTCTATTCCCAACATGCACATGCTCGCCTCCATAGATCACATCAACGCCCCTCTTGGTCTGTTTTCACACTTTAACAATATACGATAATCATTTTGGCAGTGTCTCAGAATGTGGTCCATCAGGTCACATAACTATGTTCTTTAGCTCAGTGGTGTATTTGAGACGTTCACTGTTACCTTGGCTGTGTTATTGTTCAGTGTGGGACCACTCGAAGATGTGTGTGTTTAACTGGCTGTGGTACGAGACGACTACCTTCCTGCCGTACACAGAAGAGACGTCATACGAGAACTCTCTCCTGGTGCAGCAGACAGGAGCGCTGGCTCTTAGCTCGCTCACACACGTCCTGCGCAGTCTCACACCAAACGCCAGGTACAGCACCACACACACACACCTCTACCCCTAACACCACACACAGTTATAGCTAGGCAAGCAAACATGCAGCATTACTTTGCATTCTCACTAGCAAGTTACAAGTCAGGGATGATTCTCCCAGTTTGTTTCTTCATGAGCATGTGGTGACCGCTACTGCTGTGACTTTGGGCGTGGCCTGTCTTTGTAGGTTTTTAGATTTTGATTAAGAACTTATGTCACATCAAGCTGCTGTCTGATATCAATTACATAAGTTAAGTAGTGTAATAATAAACCAAAGAACTTGTAAGACTGTGTTTATAGGTTGTTATTCTGTTTTTCACACAAAAAGTTAAATAAGAACGAAATGTTGGTAGGAAAGTCAAAGTTGTGAGAGCAGGGAACTGGTTTAATGTCTAAAAATGTATGCAAAGAGTTTTACAGAAATTTACAGAAGCCAGTTATTTGTTTTTGATACACATAATTTGCATAAAATTGAGATCTATCTATCAAATCTAAGTTTGGACATCACTGTGTTGCCCGAATGGCCATTTTGATTACATTAGTTCAGTAGTTAGTTCAGTAGTGTTCTTTCACAAGAATCAGTTTTGGTCTCAAAGATGATCCTGTGTGCTTTGTTCACAGAGGGATCTTCAGATTACTGGCTGAATTCCAGCTGGAGAACAAAGACAATCCTTCATATACAGGTAAAACAGTAGATTTTATATTAATTAAGAATTTGCTCAGTCCTCCATGTTCTCTTTTTTGCTAAAAATCACTTTTTGGAGCAGTTTCTCCAATGATCTCTAACAGCATATTTTTTCCTTTGTTTTGTTGCTGGACTTACTTTTCATGTTTCTGTTATGATTTGTGTTCAGGTTTGTCTTTTCAAGATTTTTACCAGCGTTGTCGTGAGGCCTTCCTGGTGAACAGTGACATCACGCTGAGGACTCAGCTGACAGAGTTCAGGGATCACAAGCTGATCCGCACCAAGAAGGTGAATCAGTACACCTACATGGGATTTGTCCTGAATTACTGACCCGGAGTAGAGAATATGTGCACATGTTCTGTCTGCAGGAATTGGCATGTGTACTTTCTAGTCACCATTAAAACAGTAGATGTTTTTTCATAATAATCAATAAAGATGTTAAATGGGTTTTCTTTTCTTTAAATTAATGTATGAATTTTCTCTTTGCAGGGAGCTGATGGAATAGAGTACCTTCTGATCCCCGTGGATGCGGGAACTCTCACAGACTTCCTAGAGAAAGAGGATGTTGAGTAATCAGGGCAGAAGGAAAAGACAACGAGTACTGTTTTGATGACTGGCCGCCTGTCTTTGGACACTGTTTACTGCACCTGTCTGTTCTGATTACTGTGGATAGACAGCAATAAGCTGGCACAGATCGCCAAACTGCAAGCTGTGTAGTTCAGTAGGACAAAACTAGATGTGATTCAGACTTCATGCACTGTAGAAGTCCAACTGAAATGAGTCTACGCTTAAAGTATTGAAACTTAAATCATAGACACTTTTTGTAAACAGTATGTATTATGTACAAACAAGAAATAAATATGATGCATTGCAATTTATTTACATATAAAAATATGTTCAGTAAATATATATTTAAATTCACAGGGTTATTCCTGCAATATCATAATAATACACATATACAAGCAACTTGGTAACAATCAGATGCTGAACAGATCCTAATGCAATATACTGTTTAGGCTTCTTTGTGTTTAAACAAGACAGGAACAGCAAATGCTAAATTAACACCAGGAACAGTAATCACTGATAATGCCTGTAAAAAGTAGAGTTCACTGATAATTTCTCTGTGAAGTTAGTTTTAAACTCCTTAAACCTAAATATATACACTATATGGCCAAAAGTTTGAGGACACCTGACAGTTGTAGCATTACAGTTTCCCTTCACTGGAATTAAGAGTCTCAAACCTGTTCTGGCATGACAATGCATCTGCACAAAGCGATCTCCATGAAGACATGGATTGTCGAGGTTGGCGTGAAAGAACTTGAGTGTCCTCCAGAGTCCTGACCTCAACCCCACTGAACTGGAACACTGACTACACCCCAGGCCTCCTCACCTGACATCAGTGCCTGATCTCACTAATGCTCTTCAGTCTGAATGGGCAAATCACAACATCTACACACCAAAATTTAGTGGAAAGCCTTCTCAGAAGAGTGGAGGTTATTATAACAGCAAAGGGAGACTAAATCTGGAATGGGATGTTCAACAAGCATGTATGGGTGTGATGGTCAGATGTCCACATAATTTTGGCCATATAGTGTAGCTATATACACACACATACTGGTGACAAATTAAAGGAGAAACCAGTGGCTTTCCCATGCTGTGCGGGTATTTAATTATGTAGGCATGGTTTGGTTCCTTTTGACCTCTTCTGACTGCTCACCTTTATCTTATGAGGAAACATTTCTATCTTAATGGGAGTGGTCTCTTTCAGGATGACTCCACCCCCATTCACAGGGTATGAAGGCTCACTGAATGGTTTGATGACTATGAAAATGATTTCAATCATCTGCTATAACCGTCATGCTCAACTAATCTCAATCCAGTTGAACACCTATGGGAGATTTTGTAGTGACATGTGAGACTCCACCACAGTCATCATAACACCAGTTGAAGGAATATCTTTTGGAAGAATGGCGTTCATCGTTCCTGTGCAGCACTGAGGCTGTAAGTTAATTGTCGATGGCTTGCTATCATTACTAAGACACTTCAGATTGATTTTTCCATTTATTTGTCACCTGTCTTGTATTTGTTACAGAGCAGGGAGTTTTTTAGTCTGGCAACAATGTCTGTAAACATATCAAGCTGGATTCTTTTATATCAAAAAGCTATTTTCTGTTGCTGGTCATTCTGCATGCAGTAGTAATTAGCTCTTATTCAGTGCTGAGCAATTGGTATTTTCTCTTTCTGTCTACTGCGAGCTCTGAGTTTGTTCTCTGTGGCACACTGAACAGTTTTCAGCTCTTCTGTGTCCAGGTCCTTCAGCAGGAGCAGCACAGCTTCCAGAGTGTGACTCTACACACACACACACATATCAGGATGTTAGAAACTACACTGAAATCATGAATGCTTAATAATACATGTTGACTGTGAATCACTTCTAATACTACGCAAGGAAGCTGTATACCTGCCAGGATCGTACCAGTGAGATTTGGAGGAAATTAGATATAATGTTACATGTAGACTAACCTTTTTCTTCAGGGAGGCCCCTGCTTCTCGTGAAGATGAAAATTTATCTCTAGGCAATGGCTTCATCCCCAACTGAGCATGGATTTTACTGAGGACAAAACAAAAAAACATCACTCAAAATTTTTTCACTAGTAATATCTTAGCAGCAAATTAGCCTGAGTCTGGTCAAAAGGATTGTCATTAAACTTGGCTTATAGCGCACAAAACAAACAAACAAAAACCACAATGTACACACACTGAGCATTTTATTAGGAACACCTGAACACCTGCTCATACATACAACAAGACCCTGTGATCTCTGTGATTTTGACCGTGGAATTGATTGTTGGTGCCAGGCGGGCTGGTCTGAGTATTTCTATAACTGCTGATCTCCTGGGATTTTCACACACAACTGTCTCTAGAGTTTACTCAGAATTGTGCAATAAAGAAAAAACATCCAGTGAGTGGCAATTCTGTAAAATGAAATGCCTTTTTGATGAGAGAGGTCAATGGAGAATGGCCAGACTGGTTCAAGCTGACAGAAAGGCTACAGTTATTCAGAGAACGACTCTGTACAATTGTGGTGAACAGAAAAGCATCTCAGAATGCACAACACATCGACCCATGAGGCAGATGGGCTACAACAGCAGAAGACCACGTTGGGTTCCACTTCTGTCAGCCAAGAATAGAAAGCTGAAGCTGCAGTGGGCACAGAATCACCAAAATTGGAAAGTTGAAGACTGGGAAAATGTAGCCTGGTCTGATGAATCTTGATTTCTGCGGAGGCACACAGATGGTAGGGTCAGAATTTGGTGCCAACAGCATGAATCCATGGACCCAACCTGCCTTGTGTCAGCAGTCCAGGCTGGTGGAGGTGGTGTAATGGTGTGGGGAATGTTTTCTTGCCACACTTTGGGCCCATTAATACCAATCAATCATCGCTTGAATGCCACAGCCTATTTGAGTATTGCTGCTGATCATGTGCATCCCTTCATAGCCACAATTTACACATCTTCTAATGGCTACTTCCAGCAAGATAATGCACCATGTCACAAAGCAAAAGTCATCTCAAACTGGTTTCATGAACATGACAATGAGTTCATTGTTCTTCAGTGACCTTCCCAGTCACCAGATCTGAATCCAGTAGAACACCTTTGGGATGTGGTAGAACGGGAGATTCACAGAATGAAAGTGCACATGAAAAATCTGCAGGAATTGCGTGATGCAATCATGTCAACATAGACCAGAATCTCAAAGGAAAGTTTCCAACATCTTATGGAATCCATACCACAAAGAATTGAGGCTGTTTTGAGAGCAAAGGGAGGCCCTATCCAGTATTAGTATAATGTTCCTAATATAATGCTTGATGAGTGTATTCCTTGTTTGGTGTAAATCATATTATTCTGCTATCAATGTACTGATGCTTTTTTGTACAAGTGGTTAATGGTGGCTTGCGTAAGAGCGCTGGAATACACTGGGATAAAAATGTCTTGCAGTATTCTGAAAGGACCATGGACTCTGTGTCGTATCAGGTAAAGCTTGACCTGCATTTATAGAACAGGAAGCTAAGATCATCAGGAATTTCTGAGGCAGGTCTGAGAATAACAGGAAGAATTGTGATTTTTTTTTTTTTTTTTATTTGCCGATCCCAGCAATTTCATTACAAAGGCCAATATGGTGTTAAATAATAACGTATAGTAGCTTTGCTGGAGCAGCAGTGACTGAGATGGAGATCAAAGTCCCTGTTTGTATAGACAGCTAACCCCGGGGTTGGAATATCTATGTAAAAGCAATAAAAAAAAAACAGGAATGAGTGTCCCCGAAGAGGCTACTACTATTTCTAGTAGCTACTGTTTCTCATCTCTCCCACTATTTTTCCACAATCTTGAGTTTTTCTTTTTCCTAAGAGCTGATGTACAGTTACAGTTCCAAATAGCCTATATAAACTTGTATTGAATGTTCCAAAGACAGACTAAAAAGGCAGCATCGACTCACTTGGTCTCCTCCATACTGTAATTGAGAGGGTCGTACTCGGAGTCTGCCTCTGTGAGGCCATTGGTAGAACTGGCTGTGGCAGGACCTGGAGGAGTGATCACTTCCTCGCCTTCTTCCAAAGCAAGTGCAAGCTCTTCTTCAGTCACAACTAAACAAAAGAGGAGCTTAAAGGAAGTTGTTCAGGGAACAGTCACATCAGATAAAACTTCATCACTGCTCGTACAATAAGATTGTTCTTATTTCTCATTTACCATTTGAAAATGGTGAATAATCTGACTTGGGGGATTAGACAATAGTCAGGGGATAGATTCACTGTGAGCTTAATCACGATGTATGATGTAACTGAAGGTGGTAATGCTGTTCTCACGCTGGTACCCTTTTTACATTTACATGGTGCTGAGCTTATAAAATATCTTAGAAGGTTTCGCTTGAAGCTATATATTTTTTTTTTTAAAACATGACGTTGAAATGGGTGCATTTAATCAAGAAATGGATGAACACAGAAGACAAAGGAAGTGCAGGAAAGATATGAGCATGGCATCACTCATTTGCAGCATGTTTTAAAGCTTAGCATCTGCCTCACTCTTACCCACCCTGGTTGTCTAGTTTTTGCAGACCAGGCAGGTTCCTCAGCACAGTCAGGCGGTACTTCGCCGGGTCTGCGTCACAGCACGGGTTCTCTGCCAGCCACAGAACTTTCAGACAGGTGAGGTTTTTAAGATGGCTCAGCTCTGAGAGACTCTGGATGTCGTTGCGCCTCAGGTAGAGCTCGGTCAGATGCTGACAGTTGGCGATGTGCTCCAGAGAGGAGATATTATTGGCACTGAGAAAGAGAAATGACTAAACATTTGACTCATTTGAAATACTTGAAAGTGGCCTTATAAATAGTAACAGAAAAGATGAAGAGCTGAGCATGCAGAAAATTATTCTCTATTACAGTAATGCTATAGCAATCCTACCTTAATGTTAAGACTTCAACATTGGGAATTTCAGTGAATATTGAGATCTGAAAATACACATCACCACAGAATCATTTCAGTAAGCAATAAAGAAAGAAAATAATTATTATAAAACAGGTTACCTTGAAAAAGTACTTACATCTGTCAAGCTGCAGCCCCTACAACACAGAAATAATATATTGAGTAGGATGAAAATGTAATCTTAACCTTAAGATATGGAAAAATTGCCAAAAATGCACCCTACTCCATGTGTGTGTAGAACAGCTGTTTCCCCTACGCAGCCTAAATGACTTTCACTAAATAAAACACAATTTTGGCCTTATCTTTAGTTTAGATGCTAATGCTAAACTTACTTGTTTTGTAAGCTACCTAGCCTGTGTTAGCTATCCAGCTAGTGAAGTTAATACAAACTAGCTAAATCAAGCACAACGTACCAGCAATTCAACTTTTTTACGCTTTCAAGGTCCGACGCTTTGGCCCGTGAGAGAACAAGTTTCCGAGTTAATTTCATTCTGGAGTTGCACCGTATTAGCTCAAATATTATTGTACAGATCCCAAAGACAAACTGGCCTGTTCTGTAGCCATCACATCACTTAGCGTTACTGCCAAACAAGCGACACTGCGCATGCGCCTGAAATCCCAACTGCAATGCCAGATAAAACCGCTAGAGGGAGACATTTCATAACATTTCGTAACACTTTGGTAATACTGTAAATACTTTAACCATCTGCCAATAAAGCTCACTGAATTTAATTACATTGACATCTCATACACGTTTATCATACACATTCATAGCTTAAAATACGGCAACTAGTACAGCATGATATTTCTAGTCACTTGAAGTACTCTATATAAAGCCTAAAGACAATCTAGCTTTCTTGGTGGCCATCACGTCACTTCGTGTTACTGCCAAACAAGCGACACTGCGCATGCGCAAAGACTGCAACGCCTAACAAAACCGCTAGAGGGAGACATTTCACATGCGCTTATTTTTCACACTGGCTCTTTTTTAGCTGTGATGTAAGCGAACGCAAATCAAAAAAGCACGACTTTTCGCGTCTTTTTAATTATAGCACTTCGTGCTTTTTCACAGGAGTGAAGGTTAATGCATAAACAGTCCTAGAAGAGCCTGGAGTGTGTTGCTGTTGATAAGAGTCCCAGTTGCTACACTCCACTTCAAATCCCACAAGCACCTCATCTGAATGGGGTGGCTGCATTTTTTAACCTCCACTGCTGCTACACAGTTAATCCACTTTTTGTCAGATGATCCATGTGAACTGTTGTCAGCACAAACAACGCCTCTGGATTTATTTAATACACATAATTAATTAAATTATCATAATTTAATAATTTATTTAATACACAAGTATTTATCATTCAGTGTGTGCTCATGAGGACCTCGACTGACCCAGATAGGGTGATTAACTCCTCCTACCATAGAAAGAATACTGAAATTCAAGTTTGCATTTAGTAAACAATTTTATATTTAGGTGCATTGCATAAAATAATATGCAGTGCTTTCTACAGAATATTTTCCATAATTTTAATCCATTAAACCGTGCACTAAAAAAAAAAAAAAAAAAAAAAAAAAAAAAAAAAACTCCAGCCCTTAAACAAATGTGCAGAGCAAATAAAGAGGCGGAGCAGCATGGAGCACAGCCGTGTCTTGTGAATGCTGAAAAGGTCACTACCCGAGCAGCAGTGGTCTCACTGAGGCGGATCTATTTTTTTCATTTTTTTTGTCAGATTCAAAGCACAGGGTTTATAAATACTGCTGTAGACTCCGGGTCTCGGAAATCAGCAAGCTATCAGCGGGTTGTGTGTAAATCTGTGCATCATGTTGGTGGATTTTGAGAAGCTGCGGATGACAGGAGCTGGGAAAGCCATTGCTGTTCTCACAAGCGGTGGAGATGCACAAGGTAAAAACTAATGACTATATAAACCCAGGTAATGCATTCAACATGCTACAGTCTCTCAGGAAAGGTGCAGTGATCACTCAGGGACTGGATTACTGAGCTTCATGTTCATCATTAGCTGTTCTCTAGAAATATATGCCATGCATATTCGCCCACGTAGCCACAGGAATTCAGCTCAGGCTTGGCGAACTTACATAAACTTTATTTATTTTTTTTTTTCAGCCTTGTTGCATTTAATACTTCTCTGGATTCAGTTCAGTTCAGCTTCCACGTTGAAGCATTCTGAATAGAATATATTTGACATTTATTTATTTATTTATTTATTTATTTATTTATTTACAACCAGTGCTATGACTTAGTGCTTTAAATACAGCTCTGTAAACATCATTACAGTAATTTTATCACATTTCCTTCAGCACATTAAATTACAGGATGAGTTGTGTAAGAATGTGGGCGTGGAAGGATTGTTACGTAACACAACGTGTCACGTACAGCAGTGGTGCACGTGCAGTGGGCGTGTCTCACACGCACCAGGGTCCTTTTATTTATTTATTTATTTATTTATTTATTTATCTGCACCGTGTATCTCCTATACACCCTCCTCCACTCCACCGATTATTTGAATCACTTTTGAATAAGAAATGTGTGGTGGTTTGAAAGAGCAAATTAGGTTATAGAGGCAATACCAAAACACATGCAAAGAAATTTCAGTGCTGATCATACTATGTGCATCAAAAGATGTTATAAGACCATCTAAATGTGTATATGTTAAATAATAACTTGCATGATGTGGTGATTTTGCAAAAATATATAACTAGGCAGCAGGAAAAGGCACATCACCACCTATTTGGCATCATCAAGTAATCCAGAGCTATGAATATGCAAATTAGAAAAACATCCTCAAACCTACACACGTCCACTCCCTTTTCAAGGTACACTACTTTTATTTGCACATATATACAACATGATCAGGAATAAAACAGCATCGGAAGTGCTGTTATGGAAAAATAATCAATTATGGTGGTGTGATGCAGCACAACATGAAGCGGTGTCACTGTTACCACCCTGAGGTTGATTATTTTTCATTAACAGCACATCCTGATGTGTTTTATCCCTCTTATACCACAGCAATTTTTCATTTTTAATTTTTTCATGAACAACACAATGTTTTTAACCATTTCTAGTTACATTTAATGTTGTCGGTGAGACAATTATTTCATGTAGTATCACTTAAGCTAAAGTTAATGAAATGAAAAAAGTACAGCTTGTCATGTTATTGAAACCAGAAAGCGCAAAAATTCAAGAATTCAACAGCGCCGTGATGTAATAACACCACTTGCCTGCAAACACAGATTCTCCAAAGAGGTTTTCATCTTCCTGTTTTAAACACAATGTGACAAAGCACTGCATTCATTCATTGATTTATTGATCTTCAGCAATCCCTTTATCCTGGCCAGGATCACAGTGAACCCAGAGCCTATCTGGGCAACACTGGGCACAGCCTGAAATGGATGCCAGTCCCATTCACACACTCATTCACACCTAGGCACTTTTTAGCATAGCCAATCCACCTACTGGCATGTTTTTGGAAGGTGGGAGGAACCCCGAGAACCCAGAGGAAACCAAAATGGACATGGGGAGAACATGCTCTTCACCACAATGATGCCTGCAAAACATAGCGGTTTTTCCTAACTAAAAGGCATTAATCATTTAATAAATTAAACCTTTAATAACTCAAATAATGAGAGCTTTTAATATCTACAGGCACCTGGTGTCTGATTCAGGACAGTGCTGAAAACACAGTCTTCAGATACATGTTTTAACAGCCAAAAAGGCAACTTAAAATTAATTAGATAATCAGTTCCACATGAATGAAAAGAGAAAAATGAAAACCCAAATCTCACAATAATTCAGTGTCTTAACATGAGCAACAGGATCTCCAGTCAGAATGTAATCAAGTGTATAAAAATAGAAACAGACTCAATCTTGTTTCCTGACTATTTATTAACGAACAGAACTACTAATACAGTGCATATTGGATAGTATGCAAAATGTGTGTGTTTGTGTGTGCATAATGTATAGGAATGAATGCAGCTGTTCGTGCTGTAACACGAATGGGCATTTATGTTGGAGCCAAAGTCTACCTGATCTATGAGGTAAAAAGTTTATAGAACTCAATGAATATTTCTCAAAACACCTACATTGGTCTTTTATATATTAATATCATGAACTGATTTTAGTAACAGATTACACCATTTGTTTTCTCCAAGGGATATCAAGGACTTGTGGATGGTGGTGACAACATCAAACCTGCCAACTGGCAAAGCGTGAGCAACATCATCCAACTGGTAGGTCTGGACTTTCCTACATCTTTGTAAGGGCAGATGTGCCCAGCTAGAAAAGGCTTTTTCCACTTGTTTTTATTGCAGTGGAACATTAGTACATTGTGTGTCTCTATCCAAAGCTGTATGCTGAATTACTGAAGGTCATTGCGCATGGCACTGAGAGGATAGGACTGAGATTATAAGAAAGAATGCTGAGTGAAGGGATTAAACCTGTGAGATTAGGACAGTGATCCTCTGCATGGACATAAAGAACATGTTCTCAGTCACGCCACCTCTAAGGATTTGTGTATATGCATGAGGTTTATAGTAGACAGAGCTGCAAATGACAGGGAATTCTAAAGAAATGTGAAAAAGCTGGCAATAATGGTTAGGTTAATAACCTGAGCTCTACATGTCTTTCTGTGTGGAGAAAATACTTTTTTTATCAAGAAAGCTCTTAAATTATAAAATATGCACTGTACATTAAATTAGTTTCTGTACAGAAAATGAGTTGCTCAGGTTTAATGATTGTCATTCATGTTACTCATGGAGCAAGTCTGTTTTTCTATACATTACTGAAGCTATAAACATTTTCCTCATTTACTTATTATTCAATAGAAGTGTTAAAGAAATTGTTTGACAAAGTAAAAATTTCCACCTATGTGTAACCAAATAGCCACTGGGGTATTGGCATATGATGTATAATTCTTTATTTGATTCTATGAGGCTAATATAGCTAACTAGTAATGGAAGTATATTCGCCTATTGGCATGGTTTTGGGAGTTTGTGCACGTTCTGTCACAGAAACAGTTTTTAATGTTGTGTCTTTCAGGGTGGCACAATTATTGGCAGTGCCCGCTGTAAGGATTTCACTACGAGAGAGGGTCGCCTGGCAGCTGCCTTCCACCTGGTGCAGCGCGGCATCACTAATTTATGTGTGTGTGGTGGAGATGGCAGCCTCACCGGAGCCAACATCTTCCGCAATGAGTGGGGTGACCTGCTGGCACAGCTAGTACAGGAAGGTAACTTTCATTAAAATTAACCAGAACAAAGACAAGCAGACAATTTACACTTTACTTCTCAGAGGAACTCCTCCCCCACACAGGATCTAACTGTCACTGTGTTCATAATGCAGATGTTCAACTGTAGTACTTCCCATTGCACATGAAAGGAAGATTGGTTTTGAATTAGAAGCATTGCTAAAAGCTTAGTGTCATGTTTTTTGGTATTTCATGGTGTACGCTTACAAGAAACACCCAGGATCTGATATGCAAATTCTGAGAGAATGTTAACCAGAAACCAGAAACCTTTTAACACTAGAACCTGGGTGCTCATGTCTGTGGTCTCCCTCCACAAATATGAGCTAGTTTACTAGGAGTTAGCTAACTAGCTAGCTGTTAAGAATGACAGAAAGACATCCCTTTGTATATTGGTTTATATTTGTATTTCCTGGAATTTTCCTGAAGATAAAGGTGTAGAGATATTCCTTGGCAGCCATTTTTAGTAGCTTGTAGGGCATTACAAAGTATATTTTAAGAGTATTTCTGACACATTAGTAACAAGAAGGACTAGGCTTGTTGGCAGTGGAGGTATCCCAGTCCACGCTGTTGGTGTTGTGGTCTATTTGCTTCTCTTATTTTGTTATTTTAAAAGGCTGTCTTATTTTAAAATAAGTAAAAAAAAAATTGCAACTGGAAAAAAATCTGGAAATAATTACATATCCATATGATTGTATACCTTTATATCTGTAGACTGTCACACCTTTAGTACCTAAGGATGTAAATAGTAGAGGACATGAAAATAAAAGCTTCACTTGTGAGAACCGCAGCTGATTTGGGAAAGTCACTGTGAGACAGAAACGGTGCTCTCTGTCTCTCCCTGTAATCAATGGCTCCTCACAAATATCCTTTCTTTCTATTGTGTAGTTTCTGCTCCACTTACTTGAATGAATAGACATCAATGGCCACCTTGTCTTCTCCTTAACACAAGCTGTACTGAACTTCATGGCCCTTTCACATGAGGGTTTAAACAGGCAGCCATAGTTTGTACTGCTATCTTGTATCCTTTCAATTTACTGTAGCTGAACATGGGGATGCAACTGGATGAGGGTAATCTTATTTGTTTTGTGTTTAAGGGAGAATCACAGACTCATTGGCTCAGCAGCACACCCATCTGAACATTGTGGGTCTCGTGGGTTCTATTGATAACGACTTCTGTGGAACAGACATGACCATTGGAGCTGATTCTGCCTTGCATCGCATCATGGAGGTCATTGATGCAATCTCCACTACTGCACAGAGGTAAAAGATCACACACGTGCACACACTATCCATGACATTAGTTATGATAATAATACAGTTAAGACCTTACACTATTTTTGCTACTGTATGGATATATAACCATTGTTTAATTTTTGCAGTCATCAGAGGACATTTGTCCTGGAAGTGATGGGACGTCATTGCGGGTAAAATTTTTTTCTCACTTGTTTATGTGCCCTGCAGTAGCACTTTTAGAAGGTTTTACATGGCGTGTCAAGATTCAGTTTTGTACAAATTAGTTGTTCAGTTTTTGGTTTGGATTTTACTCACTCATTGCTAGTGAATGCTCTGCAATGCAAGTACATCATACAAGTGATACGTCTTGCTTTTCTGCAGCTGGTGGACTATTTTCCATTTTGCGGGTTTTGGCAGTTTAGTCTAGTCAGTTCTGACAGATTGATGTAGGTCTGGTGCTGTATTTTGATGTGCTGTGGTTGGCAGGTACCTGGCTGTCGTGTCTGCTCTGGCATCTGGTGCTGACTGGGTCTTTATCCCCGAGGCTCCTCCAGAGGAAGGTTGGGAGGACCACATGTGTGCTCGTCTGGGAGAGGTGAGACTGGAGAACACCAGGCTTTGTTTGTAAAATACAGATAATAAATAATTCCACAAGGTATCAAAATTCAAACGAGAACACAACTGTCTTTTCTTGTGTGTCCCCTGTATATAAAATAAGTTTGCATGTGTGTTTTTTTTTTTTTTCTGCAGAGCCGCAGTAAGGGCTCTCGTCTCAATATTGTGATCATTGCAGAAGGAGCTATTGATAAACATGGCGAGCCCATAACCTCCAACTATGTGAAGGATGTAAGTCAGAGTCTTTTCTTCTGATAACTATTTTCTGAGTCTTTTCTTCTGATAACTATTTTCAGTGGTTAATATTATTCTCAGTATTTTTTTTCCTCTCTCGATTTTTAGCTTGTAGTGAACAGACTGGGTTATGACACTCGGGTCACTGTGTTGGGGCATGTACAGAGAGGAGGAACACCTTCCGCCTTCGACCGGGTGCTGGTGAGTTGCCAGGCTTTAGTGTGAAAAGTGCTATACTCTCTTGAAGAAAACAGTTTGGCAAAAAAAAATTTAATTTATGCAGTGCTTCACTTAGATCAAATGTAGTTGATCATCCAAGACCTATCTAAAGTTTCCTTTCTTAGTTTTGCTACTAATATTTGTTCATCATCATACCCTAACCAAATTAATCCCTGGAAGATCCTGTCTAATGAACAGCTGAACAGAGAATAGAGCTAAAAACCTCTTCTTTTTCTTCTTTCGGCTGCTCCAGTTAGGCTTACCACAGCAGATTGGTCCGCATATTTGATTAGGCACAGTTTTTACGCCAGATGCCCTTCCTGATGCAACCCTCCCCAATTTTATGAGCAGCCCCAGTGGCTGGGGTTGGTTCCCTGAGCTAGGAATCGAACCCGGGCCGCAGTAGTGAGAGCCTAAAAAAGTTAAAACTAACATTGATGACAATGTATTCTGCTATCTGTATATCTGTCTCTATAGAGCAGTAAGTTGGGGGTCGAGGCAGTTGTGGCCCTGCTGGAGGCAACTCCAGACACTCCAGCGTGTGTGATCGGTCTGTCTGGTAACCAGGCCATGCGTCTCCCTCTTATGGAGTGTGTCAATATGGTGAGTCACATAGTTAATGATACTCATTAACTACATAAATCTACTACAGTGGGCATTGTTCAGTCCAACTTTTAATAGCCTGGGTTGATTACTACAAGTTCCTAATTTAGTTAACGCTATACACTAATAGTTATGGCTAGTCCTAACAAGACATCTTGCAAATTTTATATGAATTGCTTGTCACTCAAACGAGTGGAGAATTTCTGTTCAAAGTGCTGATTCTAAACTATCAAACTGATGTTATTTAAAATAAGGAAAAAAAGACATTGTTAATATGGTGATGTTTTTTGTAAGGTGATATTTATTTAACATTTATGGAAGGAGTCTCCAGTGTCAGCACTTTGTAACAATCAGTATGTTTTCTCCCACAGTAAAGTCTTCAGGATGGAGGCTTTCCAGTTTCTCTGTATCATGACAAGCTGCAGAAACTAACTAATTTCTCATACATTCCACAACATTAAATGTAACTATGGACTGATAAGTGTGACATGTCATTCTTTAGTTAATAAAAAATTGCAATCATTATTTATTATTAGACTAAGCAATGAACCCAACATAATGAAAGAATATGTTGACATTAACATGTATAGAAACTGCCAGCAGGGTTCTATATATCACGTTTCCACTCTGTGTTTAGACGAAGGAGGTGCAGAAAGCCATGAATGAGAAACGATTTGATGAAGCCATTCAGCTACGTGGAAAGTGAGTATTGTGAATAGACACATTCAAAGACATGTCTATCTGTGAGTCACTGAATGTTTAACAATGTCTCATTGCAGGAGCTTTGAGAACAACTGGAACACCTATAAACTCCTGGCTCACCAGAAACCAGCTCAGTCAAAGGTAAGGAAAATATCCCTGTTTATTATTTACACCTTTAGTCCTTGGTTAGTGACTTATTTAATGTTTT
This sequence comes from Pangasianodon hypophthalmus, assembly GCF_027358585.1. Lineage (NCBI taxonomy): Eukaryota > Metazoa > Chordata > Actinopteri > Siluriformes > Pangasiidae > Pangasianodon > Pangasianodon hypophthalmus. The sequence goes on from NC_069720.1 coordinate 7,287,014, forward strand.
ATTCCACAAGTAAATTGTTCTTGAGCATTTTTGTTTAACTTCAGACCATATGTTAATTGTAATGACCCTTATGTTTAGTGATTTTTTTTGTTAACTAAAATGCATAAATTAAAAAAAAATTAGAATAAAAAAAGAGAGAAAAATCCAGTGATTAATTGTTAGGGATTACTGGCCAAACAATTGCTGTTTGCTCTGTGGTGTGAAGTTCAGAAGAGAAAAATGGCTAGCACAAATACAAAAGAATAAGTTTTTTTTTTTTTTTTTTTTTTTTTTTTAAATGTTTTCACCATTTGTATATGAAAGAATTATTAAAGCACAGCACTGTTGAATTATGAAATCTGACTGGCCAGAAGGAGTTGATGCATTGTATGTGTCACGATTTTTTTTTTTCTGTTCTGTTTTTGGTTATTTGTGCTCTGGTCTTTTTTTTTTATCTCTGTTTACCATCTCACTCTTTCTCTCCTGCTGTTCAGAGTGAACACTCCATGGCGATTTTAAATGTAGGCGCCCCTGCAGCTGGGATGAACGCAGCTGTGAGGTCAGCAGTCAGAGTGGGTCTTGCTCAGGGCCTCAGAGTTTACACAGTCAACGATGGCTTTGAAGGCCTGGCCAAAGACATGGTAAGCTCCAGTGACCGCAAAGCCCACATTTCGGTTTTGTTTCATTTCATTTACAAGCATGTAAAGATGATCTGGGTTTTACCTGCAGGTGACTGAAGTGCACTGGCATGATGTAGCAGGCTGGACCGGCCAGGGAGGCTCACTGCTCGGGACTAAAAGGTCCCTTTCTTCCCCTTGAATATTGCTTGATTTCCCTTTTTATGAAGTAGGGAATGATCAGTTAACATTGCTTTTGACTGCTCTTAATTTTAGAACCCTGCCAAACTCTTGCATGGAAAAAATTGTGGAAAGTATTGGCAAGTACAACATCCAGTCGCTTTTGGTTATCGGTGGATTTGAGGTATAAATACTACAAACATTCATTGAAGGGTTTGTGTGTGTGTATGTGTGTCTATTACCTCTGTCTGTCTCTAACCCTCACAGGCCTATGAGGGAGTTCTCCAGCTGGTGGAGGCGCGGGGACATTATGATGAGCTCTGCATTGTTATGTGTGTGATTCCTGCCACTATAAGTAACAATGTGCCAGGGACAAACTTCAGTATTGGAGCAGACACAGCTGTCAACGCTGCTATGGAGGTTTGAAAAATATATTATCATCATACATCATATGTACATTATTTTGAACAGAATGAATTTTATATATACATATTTTTAACAGAATATGAATTTATACATTTTCGCAGTGAACAAAGATGCCAGTTGGGGTCTTTAATATTTAATGCATTCACAGAACTGCACACTGTATGTGTGGCAGTCTGGGAAAACCTAAAAATAAAAATGAAAAAAAAAAGGGTTTTGACCAAAATCTAGATTTTCTGCCAAGAATATACTTAATAATACTTAATAATATACATCTCTTAACCAGAACATGACATGGAAATGTTTTATTTAGGACTAATTTCTAATCCTCCCACTCTACTTCAGTTCAGTCTTCGGTGGGCTTTGATAGTTTTTTTTTTTTGGAAAATGTTTTCTCTGCAGTAATAACTCTGTTTTTACAAGACTATTTCCTTGTAACCATTGCTAATATAGCGTGTGTTACCTGTTCCATCAGAGCTGTGACAAAATCAAGCAGTCCGCATCTGGAACCAAAAGGCGTGTCTTTGTTGTAGAGACTATGGGTGGGTTTTGTGGATATCTGGCAACAACCACAGGCATTGCTGTTGGGGCAGATGCAGCTTATGTCTTTGAAGAATCCTTCAGTATCCATGACTTAAAGGTACATCCTGCCAATCTTGTCTGACCTTGCATTGTAATATTAAGATGTGCTTGTTAGTCCTGTTCCCCTCACTGTAAGCTCAACAATCATTGCTGAAAGTAAAATTTTAAAGCTATTAGTCAAGCATTTATGGCATTTATGGCGTTGAAAGCTGTGATCAGGTTAAATTTGATTGCTTTTAATTTTGTCAGATGAATGTGGAGCATTTGACGGAGAAGATGAAGAATGACATTCAGCGGGGCCTAGTGCTGAGGTAAGCTTTTAAGGCTGCAAAATACATCCTAATAGTCCAAAATAAAAATTTGTAAATTCATTTACATTACTTTAAATGTGTGGTTTTCACTGCTTGTGGTGTAGTTTTTCTCGTTGTGTTAAAGCAATATATGCTGGATTGAAGGTATACAGTACATGCACAGAATAACCTGATTAATGGCTAAAATTCATGTATCTTTCTCTTTTTCTCAATGTCTGATAACTGGTTTAATCTAGTATAAGATGTCATGTGCTGTTTTCATAACCAGTCGAATATATATTCTCAAACATACTGTAGCATGATTGCATCATAGTGTACTGTGAGAGTGGACTTAATGAGCTCTTTATCTTGGCCTTGTTCTTCCGTGTAGGAATGAGAAGTGCCACAAACACTACACAACAGAATTCATCCACAACTTGTACTCAGCCGAGGGGAAGGGTATCTTCGACTGCAGGGTTAATATACTGGGACATTTGCAGCAGGTAAGGAAGGAGTTAACACAGTGTAGTCATGTGACCAGCATGTGAACAGCACAATCATATTCACCAAATACTGTCTATAAGCATTGCATATTTACATAATCGCATTAGCTTTACACCACTTGGCCAGACAATAGATCAGGGCACACTCTCATTTGTATATTACATTATATTTCATTAAGTGGATTGCATTATGTTTTTATACCTTAACTGAGTTATAAGTATGGAGTAAAACATCATGGGGCATGTTGGTATAGGAAAATATTTAATGGCAGTTTTTTAAATTTGTTAGTGAACATTAGGTCATACTTTTTATCTGTTTATCTGTAGTTACCTTTACTGCTGTGGATTATCTGCAAAATATATTATCACTTATGTTAGTTATCACTTTCGTGATAGCAGCTATAAACAGCCATCCCCCTCATGTTCTTCTGAAGTTAATAAGACAGAAAAATGCAGTTTGTCACATTTACACAAAGTGTTACTTTGTTACACAAAGTGCAAAACTCTGTCTTACTGTCAGAGCTGTGCTTTTATATACAATTAATCAACACCTTTAGATCAACTGGATTCAAGAATTCAACGGTGCTGTGATATAAATGAATTTATTTAGTTGAACAAACCAACATGTAATGGATTTTTTTCCAGGGTGGGGTTCCAACACCCTTTGACAGGAACTTTGGCACTAAAATGGGTGTGAAAGCTGTGTTGTGGCTCACCCAGAAAATGAAAGAGACCTACAGACAAGGTAAGGGAAACAAGACAATATTTTAACCTGACAGATCTAGATATTTACAAAAATGATTCTCCTTAGAAAGTGCACAGGGCATACAGATCATGTGGTGCATGTGCAAGACATTTTGAGTATGGGCAATCCAAAATCTAGCAATGGACATTCTATTGTGTTTGTTACTTAAGGAAATACACATAAAGTGCCTTAATACCATCGTGAATACTAGACTGAATACTGAATATTAGAATATGAGACTTGGCTACACTTACCATTGTGCAGAAAACAAGAAAAGGACTTGTTTAGAAATTTAATTGTGATACTTTGTTATGAAGTTCATTAGACATCGTCTGCCATTTTGACAAAAGTTAGCTAAAGCTGCCTGGCTGTTTTTTAATTGAGAATACAGCCATATACAGCCCCACTATTATGTTAGTGTAAGAAGCAGACCTTTCAGAATTTACAGATGGTGGTCCACCTCATTTGTTTTTCAAATGTTCGTTTTTTGGGGGGTTTTTTTCATCCTGTTTATGGAGCCAAATTATTGCCTGACTATGAGGACAAGTAATTACAAAAATTCTTGTTAAAAAAAAAAAAAAAAAAAAAAAAAAAAGTTTTGACCCAAAATTCATTGACCGCACCTTTACAGAGATTTATTATGTAAATAATTAAATAGATAAATTAGTAGAGAACTATTTACAGTATCACTATTGTACTATTATATACTATTATTTATAGAGTCACTATATAGGTTTTATATAAATAAAGCATGGAATTATTCTTTTATACAAAAAAGGGAGATTTGTGATCACAAGCCACGTGTCTATGTCTCATCTTTATATCACAGTGTTACAGGTCATAAAGTCTGTCTGCATGATAAATTCATAAATAAAATGAACAGATGTGCAATGAAAGATTAATACATTTTTGAGTGTTGGGGAATATAGTGCATGCATGTTAATCTTTTCACATTGTTCCATCCCATTCCCAGGACGTGTGTTTGCCAATGCGCCAGACACAGCATGCGTTATTGGCATGAACAGAAAAATGATGTCATTTAGCCCAGTCACAGAGCTCAAAGACCATACCGACTTCGAGTGAGTCAAAATATTCTCCTACATTTAGTACTAATATGTGTCACAATACTTAACTCACGAGTTTCGGTTTCAGTGAATGAGAGAGAGCAATTTTACAGCATCTTCTTGCTCTGTGTCTCTGCAGACACAGGATGCCAAAGGAGCAGTGGTGGCTAAATCTGCGTGTCATGCTGAAAATGCTTGCAAAGTACCAGACTCACTTTGAGGAGTATGTTACAGGAGATATAGAGCATGTGACCCGCAGGTCCCTCAGTATAGAGACGGGATTCTGAAGAGCTGAAACCAGGCACCAGTACTAACAACCCTGACTATACCGAATACAGTGTATCCCAGTCAATAAATCCAGTGACCACTATCAAAACAGTGCTTACCTCAGTAGCTTACTGTTTATCCAATGTTATGTTTCTGTACCCTCATGACATACTTCGCATCACGTTTCTCAGAATGGCAATCTGTAATACTGGATTTGTTTCCTTTACTCACAGATTTCACAGATGGAAGTGTAGAGTATCGGTATCTTTTTGATTTAGTGTTAAATGCTGTAACGGTACATGTGCACTATGTAGTATTAATTGCACATTTAATCATGGAATCCTGTGTGGTATTGTGTTTTATGGCATTCCACATGCATTACTGTAACACTTTAATCATGACTTGTCATGTTTGTTAGGCTTGTAATTAAAATGCTGCAAATTAAACTTAAGAAAACAGTAAAAACATCCTGTAATTTAAATATGAATGCATTCAAATTAATTTATAACATTTTCTAATATTCACTAGATCTGTGAAGCACCAGATCTCATTTCAAAATGAATTTATCAGCCTTCTAAAGAGAAGTCTAAATGTTTCTAAATAAATTTAGTTTGCTTTTTTGGAGAGTGAAATTAATTTTTGAACTTTGAATGCTGTTTGGGTTATACATTCTAATTATGCTTTCCAACTAAAGTTGTTCTGATAATATATTTTTTTCAATTATTGATGATTGCCATAGTATTGTGTAAGTTAACTTTTGTTACTTCTTGTTTATTTGGCAGCTGTAAAATCCACTGTAATGTGCAATCTGAGTGATCAGCTGCCCTTTCTCTCTCTCTCTCTCTTGATATTTCACTGTTCCGTAGAAATGTTAATAAATTGCATTAGTTATTGTCTTTGCCTTTGTCTTTGATTTGATTTGATTTGGATAAGGGCGTCTGCCAAATGCCGTAAATGTAAATGGTTCCATAAGCACAGAGCTAACAACCACAACAAAAGATCAGACCTAAATTATACCTAGTTTTAAAGTAAGTGGTTCAAAAAAAAAAAATCCTGATAATTTAAATTATACCTTAATTCAGTTTTGTTGTAAAAATGTACATACACACTCATATACACTCAAATATCTATTTATTAGGTTCATCCAGATTATATCACATCTGTTTTTTATTTCTTTTTTACACTACAATGTAAGTGCACTGTTTGAGTCAGTGGTTCCGTTAACTGTTAAAATATATTCATGGACTTCCTCAGTACAGATTTATTTTACAAAAATCAGGTTCATAATTCAAATGTGTAAAATAATATTTTGGCTATTTATTGGAGCCAAAGAGTTTATTTATTTATGAACTTATCACACATAGAACATTAGATTCCAACTGACAATATTTATGGGCATAATAACTTTAATAATTGTAAGCTGTGGTTTCTACCACTGTCATAAAATTAGAAAGTGACAGACTGTGTGGTTATGCTTCATGGACCCCTGGAGGACCCCGAACCCCACTTTGAGAACCATCTAAGTGAACAAGCACATAACAGTAGTGTGTGTCTCACTGGTATGAGTATCAGGCACAGCAGTGTTTCAGGGTTTTTAAACATTTTAGTGTCACTGTTGGGGTGAAGACACAGTCCACCAACCAAAAATACCCAGCCAATAGCAATCCTGTGGGCAGAAAGTGATAATGATCAAGAGCTAGATCATGTTTAATACAAATTGTGCAAAAAATAAGCTACATGGCCTAAGGTGGGCTAACAAGGTAGGTATGTCTAATAGGGTCAGTATGTGTACAGTGTTTTAAAAAAAAAATAAAAAAATCCTGCAACACTGTTGCACCTGATACACTCTTAGCAGCACCACACACACACTGCTGTAGTGGGAATGATCCACTGCCAGATAATATCCGATCAGTGATGGTCCAGATGGACTACAGTCAACTCTACACCTACAAAGTGACTTGATTGGTTGTGGATAAAATGACCAAACGTTTATAGATTTGGTTTAAACTGGGAATTGACTGTTTGCACAATGAACATTATTTCATTTACTCAACAGTAGTTCTGTGTTTGAACAGTTATACCCAATGGCTAACAGTATATCAAACACTAACAAAAATAAGAAGCACAAATTGAGAAAAGTAACACAAAAGAAAAGGCAAAATTTGAAAGTTAACACACAAATGCCAAGAAAAAGTGCTATTGCAAATAGACACTGGCTTTAAAAAGTGTTGGAAGGGGGAAATGTCTCAATTCTTTGTTTTTGTTTCCAATATTTAAATATTTTTTCAACATGCTGAAGTACTGTCTTTGCGATATTTACATTTGTAGTCGCTATTAACGTCCACAGTTAGACTCCACAACACAAAAGCAGTCTCAATTTCTTCAGTATCCTTCTCAGCTTATTAGTCGGTCCTCTGAAATCCCAGAATCCCCCGCGGTCGTGTATGGTAAATCGCGCATGCGCACTTGGTCCTCCCTCTTTGGCTTCGCACCTCTTCTGCTAAAATGGTGAGTGACTTTCTGCGCTGGAATAATCCACCTAAATCTCATCCATCGTGTTGATAATGTCTCGCTTTCATTCATTATCCTGCTCTGTAATGTGTGCGAAAGGCTTTCAGACTAATAGTTCTTAATAAAGAGATGTTTTTCGTTTATATTTTGTACTTAAACATTTGCCGCTGGAAGAGCTCTTCTGGTTGCTATATGTGGTGGTTGGAGTCTATAGCGAAGCCTGTAACTACGAAATAAGGCTTCATTCTTTAAATTAAAAAAAAAACAAACAGTTTTTACAAAGAAATATTTAAGTCCACACGGCGTTTGGAAGGTGTCTGTGAGGGCATTATAGCTAGCTAGTTAGCTAATGTTTGCTAAGTTAACAGAAGCTGTATGTAGTTAGCAAGCTAATCTAGCTAGCAAGGTTGTTGGGTGAAGCGGTAATGACTTCGTGACTTTTAGTTCCCTGTGTTTATGAACGAACACTTAGCAGAAATATATATTCAAATATAGCCAAGCACCGTATTATAAATGTCAGGTGTGTTAGCTAACTACCATTACAGACACTTTGCTAACGGCAGGGGCACACAGCTGAGTGGTGAAGAGGTTGATTAATATTCTATCACAGCAGCTCTGAAAGTAGTTCCGGCTGGGAAGTAAATCACAGGTCTATATTAATGCGCTCTTTCTAGTAAGTTGTGGTTTCTATAGTAACAGTCCATTCACAGGGACTTCACAGTTTACATCCAAGACTAATAAATGCATTCAGAAAAAGAATGTTATTTAACAAAGAAGGACCTATAATCAATGTGGAGAAGTTTGCTGTAAGGAGACATTTAACATTTATGGAAGGAGTCTCCAGTGTTAGTGCTGTGTAATGCTCAGTAAGTTTTCCACCATAAGAAAGTCTTAAACATTTTTAATCTTCATCAGAGGGAGAAAAAGGGAGTGACCATTTATAGCTATTATAATGCAACTGATGATAAATTTAACTTGTCTTGAGGATGTTCCACAGCATTAAATGTGGAAATAAAATGGCTGAAATGCATAACGTGTCATTTGGTAATAAATTAAACTTGTAATTTTTAGTAGAACATATGCTTTGCAACACAGCACACTGCATTTTGTCTTTTTCCTTATTTACTGTGTAGTGTAGTTGTCCAGTCTGTCAGTTTCTAAAAATTTGTGATTTAAAATGTTGATGCATATCAACTGAGTCAAATCTCATAAATCAGGGGTCTTGACAGTGACCTAGCTGCATAATACACAAAACGAACACGATTCCCACTTAACTCTGCACATATTGCAGTTATGAAAGGGATTTAAGTTTAAAATTATGTAGATAAGCAAACCATTGGTTTTCATTTTCCTGTTTCTTTGTCTCTTCTGTCTGCAGGCCAAGCGCACCAAGAAGGTGGGGATTGTCGGGAAATATGGTACCCGTTATGGTGCCTCGCTCAGGAAGATGGTGAAAAAGATTGAGATCAGCCAGCACGCCAAGTACACCTGCTCCTTCTGTGGCAAGGTGAGTGACCGAAGAGGACTGCTGAAATAATGTCATGGCTGGTACGTGGTCGGAGCTCAGGGGTCTTGTGCAAGGCTGGAACAGGATGGAATTTTTAAATGCACTAATCCAGGCTTCACCAATCTCATTTTTTCCATTTTTGATACAATGTCAGTGTAGGAGCTCTGTGTTTTGACGCATACTGATGTCCTCTTGTATGCAGTCGTTATCAGAAGTTACTACTTGTGAGATTGAAGGCATAGGTGTTCAAGTGTTTTGTTTTTTGGGAAGTGCGTTGATGAATACAAACTGAAACTGTAGTCAGCCTAACCAAATTACCACCAAAAAAAAACCCTGTCAGCTTTGGACACATCATTCATATCTCTACTGACATTACGTTTTTTTGTTTACTCGACATGCCTGTTACTTGTTAAGTTGAAGCTTAAAGAATAGCTTCTGTGTAGAAGTCAGCACACTGTGGTGGTGTTCATGTGGACTCATCTAGTAATGCTGATATTTTTGACTAGTTTGAAGGTAGAATTAGTGGCCAAGCAAGAAGTGTGTGTGATAGTGGTATGCGTTTCAACAATTCTTATCCTGTAGCCCTGTGCATGTTTGTGTTGGTCAGTATGAGGCACTTTCACAGCATAAAATACATCAGTCCTGACCGAATACTGATCTATGGTTAATGGCCAATATTGTCTGGTACTCCGTTTCAGATCAGTAAATCACTAGCTGTAGTGCAGTATCAGTAAAGCATGTCGCATTTAACCTTTTCTTGAACTTCGTGGAGTAAAAAGAAAGGTTTGATTCATGTTTTGTTAGGCGATTAATTATTCAAAAACCTCTGCTGCAGTGCTGAAAGCTGACCTGCACGTTGCATTGATTACGATCACGTTAAAGCCACAATATAATTGAGTGCAAATAAAATTTAATTTATACCATCAAAACATTTAGTGTTGGGTTTTACATGTTCTTTCATGGTCACTCGTAACAAAAAAGTCAAATGAATGTTAATATATTAATCCAGAAACCAGTTTAAATATCAGCTAAAAAATTATGTCTTGCATTCTGACTCGGGTACAAATGTTCTCCAATGCCTTTTATGTCCGCCCTTTTTCTTTATAACCTTTGTCTTTGTATCCCCTGAACAATTTATAGATCCTCAGTTGATGGCAACACAATGCACAGCTTATGATCTGCATGCAGTATTTACAGCTTGGTTCTCTTTGAGAGGCTCTTGCAGTGTGCCTTTTTAATATTTTATGCCTCTTTACTCATCTGCTCATGCTATACTACAGCCTGAATTTGAGTATATAGTGCAATACAAAGGCAAGAATCAAGTTGAACATTTTTGGTATCTACTGCCAGGAGTGATGGAATAAAAATGAGTGCTTTTGACTTTACTATCAGGTCTTAAATTATATTTCACTGTAACTGATTGTAAGCTGAAGATGCACATCCGGATTATCCAGAATTACTGATGTTTTTTTTTCTCCTCTTTTTTTAGACCAAGATGAAGAGACGAGCTGTTGGCATCTGGCACTGTGGGTCCTGCATGAAAACCGTAGCTGGAGGTGCCTGGACATACAAGTAAGAATGTGCATTGTTTATCTCATAAAATGTGGTAATAGAATTTTAACAGTAATTGAGTCGTTACCTTTTGATTAAAGCATTTTTACTTCTCTTCCACAGCACAACGTCTGCTGTCACAGTCAAGTCTGCCATCAAGAGACTGAAGGAGATGAAGGACCAGTAAACTGGGACTTTGTTTTTGTACAGATTAAAACCACCTTGTCTCGGACTCTGCATTTTCAATGTGGCTCGTTGGAACATCCCACAATAAATTTAAGTCTTGAGCGGGATTTTGCTTCTGATTCTTTTGTTCTGTATTAAAGCCAAAAAGGACCAGAATTGACCTGATTTAAAGACAACAGGGTTCTAGTCACCAAGGCCATGTAGAATGATGTAGAATATAAAAGTTTTTGTCAGGTAAAAATTGTTTAGCAATGGGCAGTTAGAAATCTAATTATATACACTAAAAGAAATGATTGGTATTGGTAAAAAAAAAAAAATGCATATAGAGGTATAAGCTGAAAGCATTGCTATTTAAAGTACAATGTTAAATGTATGTAAAGGTATATATTGTTAATACCTGTTCTAGTAAACTAGGGAAGAGTTCATAAGGAGAATTGTATCAATGGGATAAATGTTTTACTTTGCATCAAGTATAATACAGTGAAGTGTGATAACTGCAGTAATGTCAATCACTTAGGATAAAAATAAGCCCCCGTTTTTTTTGTTTTTTTTTTTTAAATGCAGGATTAGATATACAGCTGGCACTAATGCAATTACCCGTTGCACTCAACCACATTAAAACACAATTTGTTATGAGTTATTTAAAAGTTTGTGAATAGGTTTTAGGTTTTTATTCTGAAATTCTACATTGTGTATCTCTTCAATTTAGGCTGTCAGTATCTGTTTGGGGAGGCACAGTGGTGCAGTGGGTAGAAGCAGTGCTCTCAGCTCCAGGGTCTCTGATTTGATCCTGAGCTCGGGTTACTGTCAGTGTGGAGTTTCACCTTCTTGCCACATTCACACGGGTTTCCTCCAACATAAAACATGCTTATATGTGGATTAGATTTGCTAAACTGTCCCTAGGTGTGAATGGGATAGACGTGTGGCATCCGGAGTGTATTCGCCAAGTGTGTGAGAGATACAGAAACTACTGAAGATAAATGAATGAACAGCTGCTAAAGGTGTAAAACTTTTAAAGCTACTTGGTAGATTTATCCAACATTTCACTTGATTTATTAACAAGATGCTCAATCCAGCACTAATCTAACCTTAGAATTGTCTGTACACACCACATACTGTATCTTACACCACTAGGCTTCCATATGAGGCAAATACAAGTCATTTATTTGCGACTGCTCAAGCAAATCACACAGACTGTAAATTTGGGACACAGCAGCAGTTTGAGAGGTGTTTTATTTACGACACAGCCTAAAGTACTAGACTTCCTGTAAGTTTCACTACAGCAGGGATGCCCGTTTGCCGTACTGGGAGACCCCATGCACATTAAGCCAGCGTTTCCCCTGCTTTAAACATACAGGTCATGGGAAGGGGTACCGTAGAGGAGATTATCCCACACACCCCGAGTAGACATGAGATCCAAAGATGTCCAGGAGAATAAAAATTACTCGGGACTGGTGCCGAAACTCCTACTGCTGCCTGTGATCTTAGGTGATCGAAAACGGCAGCAAAAGAGACGTTTTTGAAGCAGAAAAAAGATAAACAATATGAGTGTTAAGACACAATACTGTATTACACTCTTGTTTTAGTTAAATCGCTAGGGATCTGCCATAAAATACATGTCTAAACTGAATAGATTAACATCGTCCCATGTTTTGTTCGTCATTCACTGCCATACACGTCATTCTCACTGCTGTCTCATGCTTTGCGCGTCACTTCCGTGCTACACGCGGGGTTTCTTTTTTTCAGCTTTCTCCGTGTTTAGAGCGGGTTAGCACGCTTTATATCATAGTATTTAATTTGTTAGAGATATTAGCTTTGGTTCACAGTCATGGCGGCGGCTCCTGCAAGTGGAAGGAAGCGAATCCTGAAGGAAGAAGATATGACCAAAGTGGAGTTTGAGACCAGTGAAGAGGTTGATGTTACGCCGACTTTTGATACGATGGGCCTGCGGGAGGACCTGCTCCGCGGCATCTACGCTTACGGTACAGTCCGAGCATTGGGGCCTGCTCCAGCGCTAGCTAACCTTTCCTTATTTTGAACAAACCGCTGTATAAAAACTTATTTTCTGCCCTCGTGTAGTGGTAATAGAACGCTTACCTCATTCATTTGCGTGAGAGGTATTGAGCTGAAATAAGTTTTAAGTACACTGTTTACTGTTTGAAACCCGATGTTGCTAGTTTGCTAGTTAGCAAGTTAAGATGGCGTTTTTTTTTTTCCTCACCCGTATTCAGACAACTGCCGGTTAATTACATTTTGAGGCGGCGTTTGAGAGAATATAGGTGGGAAAAATAACTTGGTAACGATACTAGCTTCATTCTGATGCAGCTAGCTAGCAAAACACCGCTACAACCCCTCTGTTAAAGCAACTAAAACTGTTATTTCTGTTTCTCTGTGTTTGTCCCATATGTTCTACAGGAAAACTACAGGTGTTAATTTATCATTGTCTCTGGTGATTAGCATAAACAGGTTCTAAAGACTTAAACAACACGGACATATTGTACTTATTTGTTTTCCTATAGGCGAGTGTGCTACATTTTTGGTGTCTGCCACAACTATTAATTACAAATTCACCCATTCGTGTGTGATCTAATCTAAAAATGCAAATTTGTGCTTTTTGTTTAGGTTTTGAGAAACCATCAGCTATCCAGCAAAGAGCCATTAAGCAGATTATAAAGGGGAGAGATGTCATTGCTCAGTGAGTTCTTCAGTTTATTTTCAACTCTGTTGAACACTGCTCTGTTCTGATATTTCCTGTTTACTCTATTTTGCCAATTCTGAAATAATGGTTTCTACACTTCATATGGGTTAAGCACATACAGTTGAGTGCAAAAGTTTGCATCCCCCGCTGGGGGTATACACCAGCTTTAACTAGAATTCCTGGTTCTTTTATTGGTAATTTCCATTTAAATACATTGCAACATACTGCCTAAATATACAGCACCAGCATTTGAGTCAGCACTAAGATTATTAGTAATCAATAAAAAACAATTTTAAAAAATAATCATTTCGAAATGAAGAAACACAAACACGATGCCGAAATTCTGAGGAAAAGTAACTGCTAAAGAGATTCACAAACATGAAAAGATCCTTAGAGGCAACTGGAATAAAAGCCTGAATTTTTATCCCATTGAGAAATATCATTTGGAGAGTTTACTCAAAATTAATAAACTCAATAATTATTTTATTATTAATATCTCAGTTTGCATTTATTTTTCCACCATTTTGTTGCTTGACTGAAATTCACATTAAATGTCTTATTGGACTCATCATTTTGAAGTAAGGCGATGCAAACTTCTGCATCATCTTCATCTAGTTCATCTCAACCATCTGTTTTTTTTCCCCCCTCAGGTCACAGTCTGGTACCGGAAAAACAGCCACGTTTTGCGTATCAGTGCTGCAGTGTCTGGACATTCAGGTAGTTAAACATGTCGTCCTGCTTCACTGTAGTCGTATAATTACATGACACTGAGATACACTGCTTTATCTGTTGCTCACTTTGCATTCTCGTTAATGAATAGGTGCGTGAGACCCAGGCGCTAATTTTGGCTCCAACCAGAGAGTTAGCTGGGCAAATTCAAAAGGTAAATAGATATAAATATTTTAATTGTTAATACTTTGTGTATCAGAAGATGTCTCAAATTCACCAAAGTGCTTCCTCATGCAGTGTTGTTTAATGCTGATCTTGTTTTAAAGGTTCTTCTTGCTCTGGGTGACTACATGAATGTCCAGTGCCATGCCTGTATCGGTGGCACGAACGTGGGCGAGGACATCAGGAAGCTTGACTACGGTCAGCATGTTGTAGCAGGAACCCCCGGCAGAGTGTTTGGTAATTGTGCTTGTATTTATTGTAAATAAATATAAGTTTAAGTGCTTTTAATGTAGTTTAAGTCAAGGTGGTGAGTATTAACACTTTCACTTTCTCCTGCAGATATGATCCGTCGGAGAAGTCTGAGGACACGTGCCATCAAGATGCTGGTTCTGGATGAAGCTGATGAAATGCTTAACAAAGGTAGACTTGTTTTAGACAGAGCCAGCTGCTTTTTTAGATTATTCAGCTGAGCTTATATATATATATATATATATATATATATATATATATATATATATATATATATATATATATATATATATATAGATCACTGTAGGCTGTTCTTCAGATTTTGTCTAATCTTTGTGTGTAGGTTTTAAGGAGCAGATTTACGATGTGTACCGATACCTGCCTCCTGCTACTCAGGTGGTTCTGATCAGTGCCACCCTGCCACATGAGATCCTGGAGATGACCAACAAATTCATGACAGACCCCATCCGCATCCTGGTCAAGCGGTAAGGAAACATATATACTTACCAGGAGGCCTAAAATATAGGAATGTATACAAAAGCAAAGCAACAGAACAAACTTCAAAAAGGTTGAGACTGAAGTTGTTTGCAGTTGCTTTTGCTATGTTGCACAAAAGAAATTATGGTTACAGTCCGAATCGTTGATATGGAACTAATTAAAATTTTGTTTTCAGAGGTTGCATACCGCATAAATGCTTGACATTCTTTTCCGTCTCTTGGCTTTAATCAGTGTCCTTAAGCCATTGATTCTAAACTTGTTGATAGTCCAGAGCATTCACTGCTGAATGCGAAACGTCCTACTGATTCTCAGAGCATCAGTAAAATTAGTTCATGTGAATGGTGAAGCATTGTCAGTATTCCAGGACTTTAGGCTGGGCAGTATGACTATATAATATTGATACTGTAATAAAATTGTCACAGTTTGTTTTTCTGAGATATTGTGGATGATATCTTTTTGTTAAATAAACAAAAAAATTAAATAAAAAATAATTGTAAATACAAATTGACTGGAAGCAACTTATCTTTAAAATTTCTAAAATTTTAAAATCATTTAATTGTAACACAAAACTACTGGCAATTTGTGAGCACGCCTGTATATCGTGATACATACTGTGTATTGCAGGACTGCCTTCGTGAATTGTGTAATATTGCCCACTTCTAATTTCCATTATTTGTTTCCTTTCCTACTTTCTTCTTGAGGGGACTGAATTTTAATTTGTTGTTTCTGCGTGCAGTGATGAGTTGACGCTGGAGGGCATTAAGCAGTTCTTCGTGGCTGTGGAGAGAGAAGAATGGAAGTTCGACACACTGTGTGATCTCTACGACACGCTGACCATCACGCAAGCGGTCATCTTCTGCAACACCAAGCGAAAGGTCAGTGCGCGTTCCCACACACTAAAGCATTCATAAACATTCAAACCAGCGGCCTTGCACCACTCAAATTGCTCTGTTGGTCATTCGTGGGCATTTATTAATAACTTATTGCCTGTTGCTATGGTTTTATTGGTAGGGCCACACAGTGATACAATTGACAATGCACCCAGAAGCTTGCAGAATCTATGCAAAACCACAAGTTTGACCTCAAATCTAATGTTTTTCAGCTAAATAAAACAATTCTAAAGAATTTGTGTATAAAATGAATCTGTGCAGTGCATGACTGGCAACTAGTGTCAGAATGTATCTCAAATACCTTTTGTGAATTTTGCTATTCACAAATTCGGCTATCTTTTTGATGGGCTAAAAGTCTTTGGGCCTAAATAGGACGGCAGAAACACTGGCCCTTAGCTGTTCTGAGTAAATCAAAAACTTCAAACCCGTAGTAGCACTGGCTCGGGAGCTATTTTTGCATTATGCTAATTTGCATAAAAACTTTTATTTAAAAAAACAAACAAAAAAAAAAAACATTGCCTACCATATTAAAATCTTATTCCCACAATGATTCCACGTCTGTTTTTATCCTATGTAGGTTGACTGGCTGACTGAAAAGATGAGGGAGGCAAACTTCACCGTGTCCTCTATGCATGGAGACATGCCACAGAAAGAAAGAGAGTCCATTATGAAGGAGTTCCGATCTGGAGCTAGGTAATACATCAGCCTGAACAGATGAGCTTCTGATTTCCACTGTGGTGCATTTGTGCATCTGTTCCATTATGAATGACTCTAGGAACAAACACATTTAAATAGCCAATATTGTTTGTTTTTTTCTCTCTATTTCTCTAATTATTTTGTTCTGTTTATAATTTAAATTTAGTACCATCTCACAACTTCTGAAACTAAGCACTATGTTAGACAGGAAAATGTATTAATTTGTTATGATATAGTGAAATTAAGGGTTTTTTTTTTTTTTTATACCACCAAGGGCCTAATATGTCTGACTATGGATTTTGGTACCTCTTTAAGATTAACAAGAATTAATTGTAGTTGAGAGCAGGGCTAGGATTGCTGTTTGCATACCATACACACAAATACAGAACAGTCCATAAAACTGAAAATGTACAAAATGGAAATGTGGAATGATGAGCAGACATCAGTTAGATCTCACAGAAGAATTTGGGACCAAAGAACCAAATGATCAAAGTTGTTTAATCCAAGCACGTTTCTCCACGGCACTGTGCTCCAGTGCTGATTCAGTTGTCTCCAAAGTTGAAATGAAAGTGTACTACAATCCCAAGTTCCTTTGGTTTACTTGTTTTTGAATATACAGTGTAGAGAATAAGTCCCTTTATATAAAGTAAAGTTTTGGTATTTGTGTGTTGTGGTAGCCGAGTGCTGATCTCTACAGACGTGTGGGCCAGAGGGTTGGACGTGCCACAGGTCTCTCTCATCATCAACTACGACCTGCCCAACAACAGAGAGTTGTACATCCACAGGTATGAAGTCTTCTTTATCAAACACTATTTGAACTCTTAATCCAGGATTAATCCACTGTATGAAGAGACCTTGCTGCTCTTCTGCTTCCATTACCTTGTTGTTATTATTATACCTTATACCACAGTGCTGCAGAATGCTTGATTCTAAATTGGTCAGAAGGTGTTGATTAATAATCTATAAAAGCAGCTCTGACAGTAGTGCCTGATGTAAATCAAATCACAGGTTTATATCCATGAGCTCCTTGTAAATACATTATCATTTCTATAGTAACAGCTTACTTAACATAGGGAATTGTATAGTGAATGCGTCACATGTTGATATGTAAGTTTTCTGTGAGGAGATGCTTAACATTTTTGGAAAGAGTCTTCAGAGTCAGTGCTTTGTAGCAGTCAAAAGTTTTCTGACATGAGAAAGTCTACAGGACAGAGGGCTTTGCAGTTTCTGCATAACTTGACAAGCTGCTTTTTTTGTGTCTTATTAACTTTGAGAGAGGGAGAAAAAAAAAAGAGGCTGGTGAGCGAACAACTGTGTATAGCTGCTATAACCCAGATGATAACAGGAACTAAACTTGCTTTACTGATGTTTCACAACATTAAATGTAACTATAAATTGATAAAAAGTATTATGTGTTTAATTAATAAAAATTTGTTAGTGTTGGCAAATTGCTGTGGTATAAGAAGAATAAAATTTTGTGATGTGCTGTTGTATGAAAATCATCAACTGCATCACATCACCCTGTCTTTATCTTCTTATAACATTATATCTCGATGATACTTTGTTATAAGATAAACTGACTGTTTAATACAATTAAATTTATTTATATAGTGCGTTTAACAATGAACATTGTCACAAAGCAGCTTTACAGAAGTCCAGATATAGAATTAAATGTAAACTGTATAAACTATTATCAGTTGAAGGTTTAATCTAGAGATTCATCTAGAGATCATGGACTTCTCTGTATTGCAAGAGTAGATATCGAGTATGGGACTCTCGTCGGTCATGCATCATACATTGTGAAAGCGAATGTAGTGGGAACCTGGAATGTTTATACTGTGTTTCTCTCTCTGCAGAATTGGACGATCAGGTCGTTATGGTCGTAAGGGTGTGGCAATCAACTTTGTAAAGAACGACGACATCCGCATCCTCCGTGATATTGAGCAGTACTATTCCACACAGATTGATGAAATGCCAATGAACGGTATGTTTACAGTGCACTTCCTCTATACATTTAAACGGATTTCTGCAGCATATCAGTGTGTATCTGACTGTCTTGCACTTACTAAATGATGCCTTTCAGTAATATTAGCCTGTTCATTTTGTGATGTGTACTTTATCTTTCTTTTTTTCCAGTGGCTGATCTGATCTGAAGCTGTTATGGGAGTGAAACACAGGAACATCTGAACCCTTCTTATTTACAGTTCTTTTGGTTTTGTTTTATTTACTGTGGTCTTTTTATGTAGATCAAGTTACTCATATTGTTGATGGATGGGCTGCGCTCAGTAGCTATTTACTGTGAGGTTTTGTAAATAAAGAATCTTTGTTGGAATCTTTCACCTCTCTTCATTTTGATAATAGCAGTCAGTAGTAGATTGTACCATCATTTTAGAGCCCTGAGTTCTTTCAGTCTCACTGCACTCACGGTCACACTGTATTCTTCATGGGGTGTGTATGCTCAGCTCTAAGCTCTGCATGCTTTACTCTACGTATGCCATCTTCAAAATCTCAGCAGGAAGGTTCTTGTCTTCACCCACATCAGGCAAACGGCCACAACCTGTCTACTGGTCAGAAAGGAACGGCTTAGCTAAAGTCTAATCCTCAGATGGGCCCATGTGCAGAACATGCTGTCAGTTTAAACCTGTGTACACACAGTACACTCTCTCTATCACTATAACACTGTGATGAGTGTATGAGAGCATATGTAGGTATTTAGCATGGTAGGAATTTCTCAGGTCACACTGCTGTGTGAGATTATAGTGTTCTAACAGACTCCAATGTATTACAGATCTGATCCAATACCAATGTGACATTTTGTACTTATTCAGATCTGATAACTTTATTCAGGATCAGATAAGTGCATCTCTCCTACATCCCTAGTTAGTGTTTTCTTCCAGTTTTAAAACTTACAATGGGCTTCATAGTGATCAGAATTGGGAAATTCACAATGCAATCAATAACTAAGGGGAAGCCATACATGGACAATAGCAGTTTGTGTTAATTGTTGCTCCAGTAGATCACTAATGTAACTCCTGTTCCACCACAGAATCATTCATCAGTTAAATAAGGAATACATCCATGGGTGTATTGGAGTCACTGTTACCATGCTGGAGTTGATTATTTTTGTTTCTCATATTATATTCCTATAGCAATCTGCCAATGATTACAAGGGTCGACGGTTAATAGTTAAATTTAATGTTACAGCACGACCATAAAACGAGTTAGGTCCTTTATCGCTTATATAACATCAACCATGAACAGTTGTTTCCTCACCAGCCCCTCTTTTTTTCTCTCTTGAAGCTATTAATGCAGCTTGTCATATTACTGAGAAGCCAGAAAGTCCTCTGTCCTGAACATTCTCCCATGGTGTAAAACTTAAAGTAACAGCTTTACCCCTGAGTGTTACAACGCTCTGACACTGGAGACTCCATCCTAAATGTTAAACAAACATCTACTTACAGAAAGCTGCACCATATGAATGATTAATTTTCTATAATAAAAAACAATCGACACCTTCTACCAATCAGATTTGAGAATTCAACAGGCCTGTGGTATAATGGTAAATAATATTTCCTAGCACAAAAGTGGTGCAAAATGTGTCTTTGACAGCTCTCCCTTAAGGAATCAGGTGCATCTAAGGATTATCCTGAAGGCACTTCCCTCAGATCCTATTAGCCCTGTGATCCCATTAAGGACAGAAACACTGCAATGGCTGCAGCTGACCAAAGTAATAACCTCAAAAAACAAAACAAAACAAAACAAAAAAAAAACAGCCAGTGTCCCTTTTTGTCCTTCACATTTTCTGCTTATATCTCAGTTATAACTCAGGATATGTTATCATAATAGTGCAGTGTCAACCAACAAATATGGTCTCAAATTGATTTATTTGTTAAATGATGCTTTTCAAAAAGCTAAGTTGTGATATATTTAATGTGGCCATATAGTTCTACATGCTTCACTCCCAGTGATCTCCCGCTGAGGATTATCGATTGAATATAATTCTGTGAGTATACTAAATAGAGCCTAATTACTTTTTGGTTTTTAAATATTTTAGTAACAGTTTTTTATGCTTAGCATTTTTTGAAATGTTATATGTTTATTTTAAAATTTTTGGAAGGAGTTTCCAGTGACAGCACTTTGTAAAAGTCAGTAACTTTCCAGACTTCATCCTTTGCAGTTTCTCGGTAACATCACAAGCTGCATTTTTAAATATTAGTAAATTCAAGAGAGTGAGAAAAAAAACAGAGGCTGGAGAAGGACAAACAGTTTATAACTGCTATAACGTAAGTGATAAGAGGGGGAGAATGTTTGGAGGACGTTTCCACAACATTAAATGTAACTACAAACAGATAAAAAGCATAATGTATCATTCATTAATACATTTAAAAAGTTTAATTGTTGGCAAAATGCTGTGGTAGAAGAGGAATGAAATGTCAGGACACACTGTTATTGGTAAATAATGAAGGTCAGGGTGGTACTTGGCACTTGGTCATGTCCTGCCAGCACTTCATATATCATGCATGTATTTTGCACCATGGGTCCATATGAGAAACATCAAACCAATCTGCTGGTAATTATTTTGTTAATTATTTCTATATTAGCACCTCGTGTTAGTGCTTTAGTCCTTACACTCAGAGGATACAAAAGAGGTTAGAGACGGTCTCTGTCTGTCTCTCTGTCTCTCTGTCTCTCTGTCTCTCTCTCTCTCTCAGCTTCACATGTCTATCTCTCGTCTCAGTGGTATTTTTAGCTCTGATTTAGAGAGAGGGAGAGGGAGAGAGAGGGAGAGAGAGAGTCAGACATTACGCTCGGGCTCGGTGCCAAACTGCACACTACCACAGGTGTGTAACTGTTTAGGCATGCTAGTTAGTAACCTTGGATAATATGTGGGTTTGGACCTAACCCTCCAGTCTCTCACTGTGGGAACAGCAGAAGGGGGTCATACTAGCTTATAACCAGAGCACTGAAGCCTAAGGAGCTTTAGTCATGTCCTCTACCAGAGCTCTGGAGGTGGTGAACATCCCGTGGAGGAACAACAACTTCAGCCTGCTGAGTAAAGATGCGCCGCTATCTGACCAGGGAGACACAATCATTGGAGTTTACCTGCTGCTGCTCGGTAACACATTCACTAACACAGTGTGAAGTTTCTTACTTCAGAATGCTCCATTTAATAATTCATTTAATTATACTTTTTATTATTTAAAAAATGCAGAAAATTTTGTACATAAAAAGAACTTTGTCTATATGAAGTTTCTTTATTTTCCTTTATTAATATTATTATTATTATTATTATTATTATTATTATTATTCACATTAGGTTAAATTATTTTTTTATTTAAAGTTTAATTTTTTTAAGTTTAATTCATAAATTGTTTGGTTATCAGAGTAATTTATCTGGGAAAATTACAATTTTGCATATAAGATGTTCTCTCACAATGTCCAGGTCAGAAGAAATCTAATTTCAATGTATTGAAGATGGCTGTCTCTTGGGTTTGGTCCTCTTTTGGAAGCCTTACAGGTTCTATATAGAACCCTACAACCGACTTTGTCTGTCTGTCTTTCTGTCTGTCTGTCTGTCACTGCGATGCTGACTGACACGGCACGTCTCATACATGCAAACACAAACAATCTCACATCTGATATTTCAGACAACTGAAGCTTTCAGAGTTGGCTTGGGTACAAAGATGTTAGTATTGGATCAGTATCATGTATCAGAGCTCTGATATCTGATATCAGTATTGATATATCAGTATATCTGATATCTGAAATCAGTATTGTATCTAAGATAAAAAGATGGGATTGGCATCAGTATGATTGATTGACTGCAGAGAAGGTTTTAACTTTAAGACCATGAGTAATCACAAAAATATGAATGAATTCAGGATTTTATACAGTTTGGTATCAGCTGCAGATTAAGATTTCAAGTGATGCATATTGGAGCAGAACAGCCTTTGTAGGAAGTATTCTTCATTCAGCTCTGTCTTGTGCTTCCCAACTTAACTCATTTTAACACTAGTAGGCTTGGAAACACTTCACTAACCAAATGTGCTGTTAGTCATATTCAAGTGGTTGAATATCCTGCAGGTGTAATTTGAAATATGCTCCCAGCATCATATCATATCATAGTCATGTTGCTGACAGACATCATGAATATATATTCAAGAGTCTATACATATACTTATTTGAAATATTACTGTATGTGTGTTTAATTCCACAGGTTGGCTGTCATGGTTTGGAAACAGTATAGTGATCTTTGTCCTGTTTAAGCAGAGGGTGACTCTGCAACCCACAGATTACCTCACTCTTAACCTGGCCATATCGGACGCCAGCATCTCAGTGTTCGGATACTCCCGCGGCATCCTCGAGATCTTCAACGTGTTTCAGGATAATGGATACCTCATCACCTCAGTGTGGACCTGCCAGGTACAAGAGTGTGTGCTGTATTATAAAAGCTGGAGAAAAGGGAGAAAAAAAACCATTATATTTTCTCTAAAGGATGGATTCATATAAAGCTTGTACTTCTCACATTGAGGCAATCTCTGGCTTTGTTAAAAGTCCATTAACACCACTAGACTTGTCAGAAGAAAAAGATGGACTTCCACTCTCCTCCATAGAGCTGAGGGTGTAGAGTTAGCATCCATAATGCATCTTACTGTCCTAACATCCTGATCCTGTTAAAAGCCAAATGATGATGGACCTGTTTACACTCAGTGAAAGCTACAAAATATTTACACGTCTGTGTACAGCACAGAGACAACAGCTTTTCAGGGGACTGGCAATACCTGATTTGTACCTCTTTGTGTATGTCTATGTTATGTTACCCAAGAGACTTTTCAGTACCATTAAAAAGACTCCAGATGGTTTTTGAGCTTCTATTTGAGTGACTATTTATATCAGTTAATTTCTTATATTGGAGCTACTGATTTTTTTTTTGACATAGTCATAAATAAAGGCAATTGTACTTTGTGTGTTCAAGCATAGCTTTACTTTCCAAAAGATTAAGATAACAAAGTATCATAACGAATTATTGAATTTTCTGCAGAAACAGATCAGTATGTTGTAGTACTCCCTGTTGTGTCTGCCAGTATGTGTGTGTGTGTGTGTGTGGTAATTAAGTAGGATTTTGCTGGGTAAATACAGACTTAGACAGGGACAGGATATATTTAGCATGCATGACCAGTCAATCTGTCATTAACAGTCTTGACAGGATTCAGATTCACGTATGCATCTAATTGTACCTGACCTGTACCTGAATATTGGTTGGCCAATAAAATCAACTGAAATTAAGGTTCCACAATTTTAGGTGGAAATCACAATAATAAAGCACCTACATATAATATACAGGAAAACCACACTCATAACCACCAAACAACCGTTATATTGCTAATAACTTATAGAAAGTTATTTTTACAATACTGTGAAACCTAGTCCAACCATACAATTACCAGAAAAAGTGGCAGTGAATCACAGATGCTTTGTGGCTGAAGATTGATAGCATTACGAATTCTGCTAAATACCAGGATATTTCAGCACAAAACCTAGCTGCCTCTCCAGGAGGTTAATACTTGTCTGTAAATGTCCTATCTTTTAAAATCCTGTCATCTGAAACACTATTAAAATTGTGGTTTGAATTTTAAAGGATAGCCCACAGGCAATATAAAGAAGGTTGAAATGTTCTAAATGAAGGAGTGACCAAGATCATCTACAAAAGACAAGAAGAGTCCTGTTATTATCTCCATAGGAGCTTTCACTAAATATTATTTGTCAAGCTACAGATAATTTTGGAACCAGTGTTTTGCAAAAAGCTGTTCTATTAAGAAATCTTTTTATGTTTAAAAAACATTTAAAAAATTGTTTAGAGCCCCTTTATGTTTAAGCTAAAAATACTGAGTATCATGCATGTGTTATTCATCATACAGTAAATATGAATTTTTGCCTATTTTCATGAAGGGAGCTACTATATCTGTATGTTGAATTATTGACCATACAATATTTTTTATTATGGTCAAAACGTTATTGTGGAATTGGTTTCTGTGAGATAATTTTCATGCAAGTCTTCATGTTGGTGATGCCTCACATTTTCTGTTTTTTTTTTTTCCCCAGAAATAAATAGACAGGCCTTTAGAAACTATGCTAATCAGGAGTTTATGACTCTGACATGTTCCACTGTCAGTCTAGCACATTTGGTACACGGATGACTCATCTGTTCCAGTAAATCAATTCATAATACAAATAGTTGCTGGTTTAAACAAACAGATTGCCATTTTGAGTTAGTTTTCTTAAAACTTGGTGTCATATTAAATCTTTTATATTGTAACATGACTATGATGATAATGAAGATAATGATGATTGCATTACTAATCTGCCTAAGAATCAGTTGATGAGTGGAGCATTTTTTTATTCAGATATATTATCTCTCATACAGGCTGTTGTGTCTGTTTCAGGTGGACGGCTTCTTTACTCTCCTCTTTGGCCTGGGTAGCATTACCACGTTAAGTGCCATCAGTGTCACCCGATACATAAAGGGATGTCACCCAAGCAAAGGTAAGCTGAAGGATTACCCTACATTCACACTAGCACGCGACAAACCAAAAGACAACCATATGTTATCCTGTCACATACAACCTCTCATTAAATGTCTATAGAGACATTACAAAAAAAATAAAGCTTGAAAGGAAGTAGCAGAGATAGTTGGTACCTTTCATGAATGTGTGGAGCTAGTACAGTAAGTTTGCTTTGCTAATCTGCCAACAAACTAGTCTGAATCCTAGAATATAACTTTTAAATCAAGCAACCAGTTTTCACACTGATGCTGGCCAGTGCCATTAGCATTGTTCACAACATGCCCACGAGAGACAAACTTACTTACTAGTGTGAAATTAGGATTTGAGATGTACATCCATATGTACACACATGTATGTTTTGTTTACATGTACACACATGTATGTTTTGCTAGCCTAGCTACCTTGAGTTAATCTGACAGGATTTTGAGAATTTGAAAATAATATTCATAAATGTGCAAGATAGCTCACATAAGAGAACAACATATTTCTTAGAGGAATTTTAAGTCATATTCATATATATTCACAATAATTCATGCCAACATTAACCAACTAACATTTTTACCTCATATTCACAGATGTCTGTTAGCCAGTTAGCCAAAATAAGCTAAACTCCAGATTTCTGTGAGAATGTTTAACTCAGTAATTGTTTATTATCTTCACTGCCAATAGTCAGCTAGCTAACATGAGCTAACCTGACAGGATTTGGGAGGATTTCTAACTCATGATAAAAGTTTATAATTTTCACTGCTAACATTAGATATCTAGCTCACATGGACTGACAGGATTTCTGGGAGGATTTTAGACATATTCATAAATGTTTATATCTTCAAGTGGACTATGAAATGCTTAAAAGGCATGTACTTGAGCCCACCACCTGAAGTCATGCCCACCATGTCATCCCTTGTGCAGAGAACTGCTTCAAGACCTCGCTGCTATAGTTCACTGTTAACTACCTCAAAGACCTTATGGTGGCAAATGGTTGTGTTTTATACCTTTTTTTTTTTTAATTAAAGTAGTTTTTAAAGTCTTTTCTCTTCACAGCTCACTGCATCACAACCACCACTGTAGGCATGAGTATCCTGTTTATATGGATTTCAGCTGTATTCTGGTCTACAGCTCCACTGCTGGGCTGGGGAAGTTACACAGGTCAGTATGATACTGAGACAACATACATCCCATACATAACATCACACATTGTTTACATTACTTTAGACATATAACAAGCTCAATGGTTCAGTTTAGACTAGTATCCTCTAGATCATATGGAAATGTAAAATGAGAAGAAGAATTAAGAGCTTGAGAAATTCATTGTTCATATACAAGACCACAAGGCAAAGGTCAAAGGTTAGCAAAAACAGGGTAGTGATGGTAGCCACTAATGTTTTGATTCTTTTTAAACCAACTATACAGTTTAACTCACACATTCATTTTCTGTCATCATGTGTTGGATTATGTGCCTTATTTCTGATGAAGCACTTTTATTCTTATAACTGTTTACTTTTGGTCAAACCCTCCTAAAGAATACAGTACATCCAATATACAGTGTAAAGCCTAATGAGTGGACTAAAAACAAGCCAAGCATAGTAGAATTGATTATTCTTACACTGCTATAGCTGAAAACACCTCTACAGTATGAACAGGGTCTATGAACAGAAAATACATATAATGTCCAAGAGTGTTATGCATTTCTTTTTTTCTGCATTGCTCTGAGTTTGCAAGTTAAATTCTTATATTATTAAATTCTGTGATGTCAAGTCATGAGAGAAATCTGGGTTTTGAAACATTAAATTGGTTTAAAGAAATTTAATCATTTGAACCATTTGAGCAAAAATGAAACAGAGTTATCATCACAGATGAGGGATAATTAAGAATCAAAGCCAAGCAGCAGTAAAGGGTAGAAAACCAGAAGAAAATGGGATACAAAGAACCAGATAAAAGGAGATAAAACTAGAAAGAAAAAAAAAAAACAAGGGACTGGACTAGACCAATAACAGGTTAGAGCTGCAGGCTTATATAGGCAAACTTCACAAACATACAGAAATCCACAGAGGGTTATAAATACAAAAGCTGAGGAGGCATAACAAGTAGTAGGTAGCAACAGTCATGGAAAGATCAATCACCAGACAGAGGACAGAAAAAAACGAGGACAGGAAGCTGTGACCATATAAGGAAAATGAGGGCAACCAAGGCCATGCAGGCTGTGATAGGTAAACGGGGACAGAATCATGGCAGATGACATAGTGATAAGTGTGAATATTGAAATCTGAATATTGGCAATTGATCCAGGTAGAAGGTGGCACAGATAAAGGACTTCCGCCTATACCATATCATGCTTAAGTAATACGTTGAATGTGAAGAGCAGAAAGATTTTACAGAATTACTTGCTGAACCCCTGCCAGGATTTAATCCACAAACTACTCTTATTGAATTATATTGAATATATTTTACTCATTTTTTTATGCCTTTCTCTGAAAGTTATCATTAGCCCAGTTAGAGGTGTACTAAATTATTTTGCCAAATGTATCTTTCCATTTCTACAGATCGAGGGTATGGTACCTGTGAGATTGACTGGGCCAAAGCGAATTACTCCACCATCCACAAATCCTACATCATCACCATCCTGATCCTTTGTTTCTTTGTTCCTGTATTGATCATGCTGTTCTGCTACGTGTCCATCATCAACACTGTGAAGAGAGGCAATGCCATGTCAGCAGACGGAGACTTGACTGACCGACAGAGAAAGATTGAGAGAGATGTCACCATAGTGAGTGGGATTTGATTTATTCAGGGTGTATTCCCACCTTAAGCCCGGTGTTCCCAGGAATAATAAAATAAATGCAAACAAATGTTCTTGAAATTCTTGAAAACTATTTTTTAATTGTGAGGCTGAATACATGCAAAGTCTTCTTGTCATTCTCTTAACATTATTATTTGTAATCACTGGATATCTTTGGATATTGGCTCAATGATCACCCATCAAGAAACATATTACATCATCTTGTAAGTGGAGATAGACACCTCTAAATCAAAGCCTTTGTCTGTCTCTGTTTCAGGTTTCAATAGTCGTCTGCACAGCATTCATCCTGGCTTGGTCTCCGTATGCCGTGGTGTCCATTTGGTCCGCATGTGGCTTTCATGTACCCAGTCTGACCAGCATCTTCACCCGGCTCTTTGCCAAGTCTGCAAGCTTCTACAACCCACTCATCTACTTTGGCCTCAGCTCAAAATTTCGCAAAGATGTTGCTGTGCTGCTGCCTTGCACCCGACATCGCAATGATGCAGTCAAACTCAAACGCTACACACACAAGGCCAAAGGAGATGAGCATCACAGGTACAGAGCTGAGGGACAGGATGAGTGCATTCTTGCTTACCAAGAGGCCAAGAAGGAGCTCCAGGCAGGAGAGGAGTCTGTAAACACTGTGCCCAGCCCTCAGTCCAGTACGTGCAGCAACCCTTGCATTCCTCCTCCACTCAGCAAGCAGGTGCATTTCATTCAGATACCCCAAACATCTGAAACCCTTGAGTACGAGTCTGACAGACTGTAGAATGTAGTTAATCAATCTGTAACTATTCCGTTTTGAATTTTAAAACATACAAAAAACTTGACTAGTAGAACTGAAAAGCTATTTTTGTATATGAACTGTACGTAACTGATGAAAAAATGAAAATTAAAAGATTTGATGCAATTTTTTTACCTTCTCTTCATCCATATGTACCAGGGCTGCACGATGTTGAAGAATAATGCTATATGCGGTACGATAATGCTATAAGTTTGTAAAATCAATTTCAATTATATTTATATATTTAAAAACTGAAAAGGACATAACCAACATACGTTTCATGTTCTTTTGAGGAAAAGAAAGCATTCTCTGCCATCTGCATCACCCTAAAACTTTGACTTTTCATAATGTTTTGAAGTATTAAAATCATTCAGTTATGGCAATATTCACATTTGTGATATTTCATTGTGATATTTCAAATTGCATTGTGGGTATGTATATACCTATACATACCCACAATGCAATTTGACTACCTGTGGATAGTGGTGCCATTGGGATTTAGCCCTCGCTTCATCTCTACCTAAAGAGATCGATGCAGCAGGGCTTTAGTCCTTTAGTCCAGCTCTCTCACCTCCTTATCTGTACACTCTGCTCAAACAGATCAGCTTCCAAAGCTTCAACTTTCATGCTAATACCACAGTCAAAGCCAACGCGCTCGTCATCTCGCAGATTGCTAACTAGCCGAGCCAAGTCTTTGTCATAACTCAACACAAATATATCATATTGCTACAGTACAGTCTGGTAATTTGAGTCCAGTGTTGGCTGTCTCCACGACATCTATGCTGGATTTTTCATTAATATGACATTGAATGTTGCTGGAAAACTATGAGTGAGAAAAGAAACTATTTTATTTTTAGGAGCCAACAGTGAAACTTGACCGTTATCCCCCATGATTGAGAATGTTGAATTTTTTATTAACATTGTTTCTACACTTGCAGTGTCCCACTGTGACGTCAGTGTATCAGATAACTGCTACCTGCTCACAGAATAATGAAAATACAGCACTGACTGACAAACTAGTTCCAGAATCACTAAACACACTGCAAATATTTCAATATAAATTTATTTAATGCATTTCATTTGCTTTACGTGGCTTTTTCTCTCACTTCATACATTATTTTATGAAACTTTTGGTCAAGGTTCTTAGGCTGTTATTTATCAGGGTAATTTACGCATCTACACAGCACCTTTCTCCAGCTGGATTCAGGGTGTTTGACTGAATGAAAAGAGTCAGTGAAGCATTTTCTGTCAACTGAAATAACCACTCTGCTTTTTCTAATCGAGATCATAAATGCTTCAATTCACAACTCAAGGGTAAACATTTTTGCACATTTTAAAGGAGAGTGGGGTCACTTGTAACACTGTCACTGACTCGAATCAGCAACAAACTAGTGCTGACACTCACTCCGCACATGCTCAGTAGCATCCTCTGCCTGCTTCTAGAAGAACTGCAACTTAACCACCACTCGGAACAATTTACTGACAGAAGTCAGGTTTAAATTATGTGTCCATTTTGATCACTGTCTGGTTGACTATCAGTAAGCAGTGAGCATAGATGACAATGCTAAGCTGGTTAGCTAGCGTGTCAGATTTCAAGATAGTTGACAGTTTGGAGTCAGTTGCAACAGCATTACCAATACAAGTTTATAAGATATTTAACAAAACAGAAAAAAGATTCTACTTACTTGAATAATTCTTTCCATCCTTGGCAAAACTTCATGGCACATGGATGAAGCACAAAGACCTGAGCATATTATTCCTGTGACTGACATATTTGTGTATCATGCTGTGCCCAACATTTATGCACCCATATAAGAATATATATATAAAATAGATATTTTAGCTGTATGGTTCAAACATTATACTACATGAGTCCGTTACATAATAATTATCAAATTAAAAAAAAAAAAAAAAAACCTTAATGAATTGCGATGTTACCCATGGGTCTGGTTGTACCATTAATATCCTCTGATATTAACGTGAAAATGGTATTTGTTTATTATGAATAGTTAACAGACAATAGTACCTATCGTTTAAAAAAAACAGTGAAAAAACAGACAAAAAAGTGACTATTACAACTGACCCCACTCTCCCCAACACCAAATGAAATAAAAAGCTAAAAGGAGATTCTTTTTTCACATTTACACAGTTATGCAGCATCTCAGACTCTGTAGTGAGACTGTAGAGCTTTTCCTCACTGATCATGTGGCTGAATTACTGCTTATTGCTCCTTGTGTATACACAAGGCTGAAAGTGAAATTGGCAGATTGCACCATTTCATTTCCAAATGGATTTTTCTAATCAAATAAAACATTAGATATAGATAAAATTTTCCAATTTGCTTAATAGTTTAGTACAGGAAGGGTCAGAGCAGGCTCTACCTCCTGAGGAGACTGTGGTCCTTTGGTGTACAGGGGGCGCTCCTACAGACTTTTTATGACTCTGTGTTGGCATCAGCCATCCTGTATGATGTGGTCTGTTGGAGCAGCAGCATCACTGAGAGGGAGAGGAAAAAGCTGGACAAGGTCATCAAGAGGTCCAGCTCTGTCCTGGGCTGTCCTCTGGACTCAGTGCAGGAGGTTGGTGACAGACGTGTCCTGACAAAACTGACATCTATGCTGGACCACGAGTCCCACCCCCTGCGGGACGTCCTGTCAGCTCTGGAGAGCAGCTTCAGTGACAGACTGCTCCACCCTCAGTGTGTAAAGGAGAGATTTCGTCGGTCTTTCCTTCCTGCTGCTGTAAGACTTTATAATCAACACTGCTGATTTATTTATTTATAAACTCTCATTGCAGTATTTACACTCACATTTATGTGCAATATCAATGTGCAATATTTTAATGTGCAATACCGTCACACTACTGGCAAGCTACACTATTCTCAACCAACCTGTACTTATGTGTATACACCCCTCTCCTTTTTTGTTTTGTGTTAGGATTTTTGCTTTAGCACTATTTAAGCCATTTATGTACAGTGTATTTAGTTTAGTCTAGTAATTCTGCTTGTATTATAGTGTTTTTGTATATATAGAGTCTATTTGATTTTGTTACCTCATATTAGAATAGTTTTTAATCTATCTTGTTCTTGTGTGCATACTCTTTCTTTACTGTACCCCTGCTGTTGCTAAATACAATCTCCCCACTGCGGGACAAATAAAGGAAAATCTTACTCTTACTCTTACTTACTTAAATCTGCAAATTCCTAATTCCTTTAAGTCCTTTGGTTGAACTTAAACATGCTTAAGATGCCCTCTACTGGCAGAAATAATCCACTGCAGCTCCAGATATTTCCACTGTACATTCATACGTGAAGATACAGTACACTCTTTGGAAAAAAGGGTCCCTGTGGATCTTTGAATGATTAATGGTTCTAACTTTCTAAAGAGGTTCCTCTTGAAACCTTTCATGAAATGAAACATGAATGTTTGTTGTATTGTTCTACAAAGAACCCTTAATGGTTCCCCCAGAAGGTCAAACTGCAGGATAATTGTTCCCAGTTACATTCATTTTGCAGTTGACTTTATGACAGCGATACATACAAAAGAGAAACATGCTTCATTTCAGGAAAATTTGAATAGTAATAAATACAAAAAATTCACCACATGAAAGGATTTCCCACACTTCCACATATACAGCCCCCTCTGAAAGCACTGGAACAGCAAAGCCAATTCTTTTGTTTTTGCTATACAATGAAGACATTTGAGTTTGAGTTTGAGTTTGAAAAGGTGAATACAAGAGAACAGATCAGAACTTCAGCTTTCATTTCCTGATATTCACATCTAAATGTGTTTTTTTTTCTCTCTCTCTCTTTTTTTTTTGCCCTCCACCCATTTTTCAAGTGATCAAAAAAATTGGAACATGTGACTGACAGTTGTGTCTCGTTGTCCAAGTGTGCCCTGATAGACTGTGTGTTTAAACAATTAATAGCACTGAATGTCTACTCTTGGTGTGAGCCCTGGGTTTTGCCTTTGAAGACTGCATTTGCTGTTAAAAAAGGATAAACCAATATGATGACCAGAGAGCTGGCTATGGGAGACAACAAGAAAACAAGCCATTCTGAAGCTGAGAAAAAAGGGAAAAATCAATCAGAACCATTGCACAAGCATTGGGCATAGCCAATACAACAATTTGGAATGTCCTGAAAAAGAAAGAAACCACTGGTTTGCTAACAACCAGACATCGAACAGGTCAGCCAAGGAAAACATCAGCAGTTGATGACAGAGACATTGTGAGAGCTGTGAAGAAAAATCCAAAAATAACTGTCAGTGACATCACCAACAACCTCCACAGAGCAGGGGTGAAGGTACACAGTCTACTGTTTGAGTTCAAGAGCAGAAATATAGAGGCCATACCACACTTTCCTCATCAGCAGTAAGAATCGGAGGCCAGATTGGAATATGCAAAGAAATATAGAGATGAGCCACAAAAGTTCTGGAACCAAGAATAACCTTTACCAAAGTGATGGAAAAGCCAAAGTGTGAAGAAAGAAAGGATCTGCTCATGATCTCAAACCCAGATGTGTCCATAATCCAGACTCTAAATTACTTAGAAGAAAAGTGCAATAAAACCACTGATGTGTGTTTAAGTGCACAACGACGAGAAATACAACATTCTCTTTTATTATTGTATTATATTGATAAATGTCTTCCATCTGAAAAAAAAAGAAAATACAACATGAAAAAGAATAAACTATAAATATATACAAGTGAATTCACATATTTATCCAATTTGTATAATCTCTCTTTACATCACATGGGTTAGAATTTCAATTCTGGTTCTTCACAAGTTCCAAAACTCACCCATATCAGTACATACAACCCTGTTTATGATTATAATATCTGTAGTGAGGGAATGCAAATGCAAAGCCACTCTTGGTCAACGGGTTCACTTCCTAAATGCACTAAAAATACCCACCTCACTGAGTACTGCTCTGAATCATAGGACACAACACTCCAGACGTGACACAAGATGATCAAAGATCATTCCTGTGTCCTGTGTCCTTTTTAAATCTGTGTCACTGTTCAAACCTGTGGCCTAATAATTAACAGATTAACTGTATACTTAGATGAAGCAATGCAGGAACCGGTGCAGGCATGTGGGAGTGTTTAAGTCCACACTGGATTACAGGGGTCACTCACGGGCAGTGTAATAGTGCTGCTTTATGATGTGGTTTATTTCTGTTCTAATTAAAAAACACCAGCACTCAGTCTGTCACTTACTGTACATTCACTTTAACCTCTTTAAACTAAGTCAGCCAATAAATTCCCATCTCTGACCAGCAGGAGGCACTGTTATAGTGAATCAATGATGATTCTTGGATTTAATATTAAGAACAACTCAGATGTCTGAAAATGGACTGTTTCATTAGTTTGACACACAAGACAGTAAAAATGTAAGCTATTAAAGCAATAATTTAGACATTTTCCTCATTATCTTAAATGTAGTCGTTTAGTCATGATGAACAAACTTTATATTTCCACTGGACCTACAAGTAAAAAGCCTAAAGCCACCAGTATGTCATCATACAAGCTTCAAGACATCATTTGACCACATAAAACAACTTGCAAGCAAAAATAAGTCTATATTATATCAAGAATAAAACAATTAGGGGCATGCTGTTATAAGGAAATCATCAATTAGACAATGATTACTTTTTTATCAATTAAAGCCTTTTTATCTGTTAATAGTATCTGTTAATAAAATTTAATACTGTGGAACGTCTGCGAAACCAGTTAGTAACAGATATAAACAGTTGTTTCCTCACCAGCTTCAGTTTCTTCTCTAAGTTAATCACAGCTGGTCATGTTACTGAGAAAGTGCTAAGCACAAAATTACAGCTATAACTGTGACTGTTTCAAAGTGCTGACACTGGAGACTCCTTCCCAAATGCTAAATAGACATCTTTTCATTGAAAACTTTAGCCTATCAACAATTACACTTTTTAAAATCCGTTTATGTGGTGCGTCCACCATGCAAGTCCCTGCACAAGTTGTTACTATAGAAACAATAACATTAGAACGAGTGCATTGATTTAAACTGGAACTACTGTCAGAGCTGCAGCTATAGAAAATTAATCAACACCTTTTGACCAATCAGAATCGAGAATTCAACAGCGCTGTGGTATGAAACAAAGCAAAACAAAGAATAAGATTCTGGCTTCAAGTTGGCTGCTGTTTTAACTATGTGACAATTCTGAGACACTGAACAACTTGACACGGTTTGAGACGAGTGTGTAATGACTTACACACGTAGTTTGCACAATGCTAAACTGGTATCTGTAAGCATCTCTTACGTATTAGATACATTAACTTCACAGCTCTAGTGTAAAACTAAAAGGGAAAAAAAAAAAACTCAAACAAGGAAAAGCATAAATTGTGTGCATTTTAATATTGGCCATCTATTTGCTTTATTTCGGTTTTGCTAAACGAAGCAGCACACAAAACATCTTTGCTGGAATATGAAGCAGACAAACCTGACAATACTTTTTTAAATCATCTTCAATATTCTGGTATTACGGTGGTATTAAAAATCCCAGCTAACGAGCTGAATCATTTGTAGCCTCTACACAAAGAGGAGCAGATTATAGGATCATTTTTTAAAGGGTACTAGGGACGTTTAAAATTTAATAAGATATACATATTCTATATTTATATTTGTTTATCTTACATATGTTCAGGTGGCACTGTTTAAAGCAGTAATTTCATTTGTCCAAGACAATGACAATAAACTCCTTAATCTTGAATCTTTCATTACAGGGCAAACCAGTGAAACAGCAGACATCAGTGTTGTCCTTTAAGACTGTTTAATTTTAAAGGAACAGTTCTGACAAAAAAGAAATGGATTTTCTCCTCACCCTAACGTAGTCAGTCGATCAGTGTAGTAAGTTCTTTATCCTGGTCAGGGTCGTGATGGATCCGAAGCCTGTGTGAGGAAAACTAAGCTGCCAGGCAGGAACACACCCTGGATGGGACACACGCTTTCACATCTAGGTGCAATTTAGAGTACCCAGTCTACCTACTGGCATTGTCTGGGAGGTGGAGGAAACCAGAGAAGCCACAGGAAACCCATGAAAACACAGATAGTATCAGGGTTTCCGTACCACCTTACTGCCCAACATATCTTTAATGTTTTTTTGTGTGTTGTGTTTTAGAGTGCACCATGCACACTTGTTCACTAGCAAGATGACTACATACATACAGCTGTGCTGTAATGTTAGAATTATTAGAATTATAGAATTATTAGTTTAAAATGAAGAATTTCATTATTTGTTAACAGCAGGCCAACAGACTGAAGTGATGGCGCTAAA
This sequence comes from Pangasianodon hypophthalmus, assembly GCF_027358585.1. NCBI lineage: Eukaryota > Metazoa > Chordata > Actinopteri > Siluriformes > Pangasiidae > Pangasianodon > Pangasianodon hypophthalmus. The sequence goes on from NC_069720.1 coordinate 7,322,771, forward strand.
CTAAAGAAGTGATTTTTTATTTTTTTTTTTAGATGCAAAACACAGTCTGGCTGACTGAGTACGTTTGGTCCAAGTGGAAAATGGTGTACATTTCACTTCTGGCTGAACTGTTCCTTTAAAACCATGCATCACTGTGTAACGTTTATTAGCTTTTTTTGCACTTTAATCCCCGCTGCATTTCATGTTCATAAATAGTTTGTTTGCAAACACTTTAAAAACTATACATAATGAATTTCTAAAATCATTCTGCACCTGAAAGAACAAAAGGACATATTTAGCAGTACAGAATGCACACGCGCACACACACACACACACACACACACACACGCACCCCTGCAATCCGCCTAATACTATTCTCCATTTGGTGAAGTAGCCCAAAAATAAACAAACAAAAGAAAACCCTTTACTCTCCATTATTTAAAATTTAGTGACCTGAAACTAAAGACAGCAAAAGCACATAAGACAGACTTTCCTTTTGCTTTGTAGTGCTCGCGTCATCAATGAAAAGGCATAAAATTTGTGAAAATGATCATATCTTCACCCATCAACAACAACAACAACAAAAAAATTAGGCAGGCACCCTCAGAGAAACACTCCAACATGTTTCAAGTAATCACAGACAAAAAAACAAAATCCTTAAAAATATTAATCTATCAATCTGCATCACATCTGGCTTAAGATTCATTTGTAGCCTCCGTCACCAAATGTACAGTAAGTAAATAAAAATAACTAGTATTTGTTCCACATAACTCTATATAAAATATATATTTAAATCATACAGAGCCACCCCTTCAGGTAGATCACATCGTCAAAGCAGGAGTGTGAAAAGGTTTTGATTTCAGAAAAGGGTTTTGTTCTCTGACTTACATGAATTTTCAAAACTCCTGATCATCCAAACACACAGACTAACCCACATGTCCCCATTGGTGGCTTAAATAACCATCATCCATTTGGCTTAAACAAAAAAAGGCTAATAATACATAAATAACAGAAAGAAATCCTTTTTTAAAAGACAGAAAAAAATCCCTTAAACCTGAAAAAGCTGAACTGAATCGCTGCAGTTCTGGTACAGCTTGTCTGAGGTTCGTTTAAATACACTGCAAAAAGATCAGTCGGATTTGCGACCTTTCTTGAGTATCATCCATTTTAACATCTAATCTAAATCTAGGCTATTTAATTAATCACATGATGACAGATTGAATCGGACTTCACTACTTCTGTTGGAACATTACAACGTTTGCATTACACGACAGTGACATCTTACGTTCTGTGTGTACAAAAAACCCGCAGAAGCATCCAACCAAAACAAAATAAAAACCCTGGAACATAAAATATTATACTGTAGCCATTGCACAAAATGTACAATTCTATTAGATCAGATCAGTTGGAGGTCCTCTTCATGAACGAGGACACGGTTAAAACTAAAACAAACTTAGATATCACAACCTAATGCTTCCAATAAATACTGTAATATAAATGTATAGAAACCTATAGAACAATTAGATCATACAGTTTCGGGGGTTTAACTAGCTATTTAAAGGTGCTTTAGAAATTAGACACAATATAATAAAATCCATTCGTATTTAGATGTAAAGCCACAGAGAAATGCGGTAAATGGTTCAATAAATAATTTACTTTAAAGTCATTCTATGTACAAGTCGAGTCCTGGAGGAACTTTAACTGAACTAGGAATAATATTCAAATATTATATTATAATATAATAATACTATATTATTATATTATAATATAATTAAATATTATAACACTATTTTTAAAAATGTCTTCAGAGGAGAGCACGCTGCGAGTGGAAGAAAAGAAACAATCATTTAAAAATATGTAGCAGAAAACATAGATAAGATTAAACTCATTCACGGATTGAATAACTTTACAGAACCTCAGAAGTCTGAGCCTCCAGCTTTAAGACAAGCAGCGAATCTGAACTGAGGAAAAATCTTCACATCACATACAGTCAGAGTGAGAACGGCAGAAACCTCGGGCTGAGAGTTTGATTTTTAAAGTAATGCGATCTGATATTGTAATCTTTGCTGAATATGAGTACATCTTGCTTAAACAGTTTTTTTTTTTTAACCTAGAATCTATCCACCGCGTCTGTAGTGTATGTGTGATTACCACAGACAAAAATTTCCTTGTACTGAGAAAAGAACAGAAAACCTATTTATTACAAAGTCACTTATAATGGAAGCCTAAGGGCAGCTGTTGGGGCAGTCAATAAATTAATAATTAATTTAGCAAAATACTTCAATACCTAAAAGTCCTAGACACATGACAGTTTTTATATATATAGTTTGTTTAATGCTCTGCATTAGTGTGTCAGTGAGTCAGAAATGAGCAAATTTTAATTTGCATACATTAATTTTCTAGAAAATTAAATGCTACCAAAATGTCTTTATGACCACCTTTCAGATAAAAACATCATTATGACTGTTCTGCAGTTGCTTATGAATATCTCCATTACAGGTTCTCCACGATGCTTAGAACAACCCATGAGCCGATTTCATTCATAAAACACCATGAGAAAGGCAAAGACTGTTCAGGACAAATATTATCTTCACCTTTATGGATGAATTTGGATCCAGCTTTGGCAAGACCTTTATTGCTAGAGTGTAATGGTTGTTTTTTTGAATTAGCATCATAAAGTGGCAGATTTTATTTGTTCACCTATTCTTTTCTATTGATGACATTTAACAACTGCCCTTAGACTTTTATTCTAAGTATTTTGACTAAACAACTTTTTGTTCCATGGTATCCATCCATCTTATCCATGGTAAGCACATATGCTACTGATCTGGTGGATAGTAATGAGGATGAAAAACGCTGGCATATTCCTTTAAGATCTCCCTCAGTGAGACCTCCCCTTATGTCAAAGCCATTAATTCATTTCAAGATAAAATTTTCTATCAGCATGGTGATCCAAGTTGCAATGCTCATGAACAATATGCTGTTTTTCCCTACCCCTACTGTAGACACTTGTTGAGGCTAATCCATGGAAAGCCCACAGAGTCATAAAACTAAGAAACGAGGAATGATGATTATTATGTTACAGCACAGCCCCTCTGCGTGTGAAGAGCCGATAAACTGGGACGACTCCCTCAAGCCTGAGCTTGACTGAGTCCTGTGAAGTTACCACTGTTTACCGGGACCGTATTTGGAAACAAAGGCACATCGTCATTGAACAGTTTACACTGAGAGACCATCACACAGACCATCTAGACCAGGAGCCTTGAGTTCTCTCACTTTCTCAGAAAAAGAAATAAAGAAGGAAAACAAATGGTGTGGGAAGCACCCGACTTCCTGTGAGGTTGACAAAGCGGGAGCGGCTCTACGGGCAACCCTGTTATGCTGGAGAGGAGTGAACGTGCGCACACATGCGCACACACATGTATACACACACACACGCGCTTCTATGAAGAGGTTCTCTCCAGCAGGGGTGGTGTCTGGACTTCCCAAAGAGAGTGTCTGTACTGGGCTGCAGTGTTATAGTGGCTCCATCCTATTCCCCCACCCAGGCCTGCCTGGACGAGGGGTTATGCGTTTCAGACAGAGGGTTTGTGGGTAAAGAGGGCTGGAGTGACGTCCACCTGACAAGCCTTCTCTTTATTCATCATCACAAATTCCAAAGCAAGGAGGGAAATCCTCTGTCTAAAAGGCAACTCTCGTCTTTGCCATTAGGGTCCATGTTCCTTCCTCAAGGCCACAGAGGTCAGAGGTCATACAAAGACTTTGGCGAGGGCGTCGGCTCCGGCGCTGCCGATGTAGCACTTGGTGGGGTGGAACGCCACATCATTGATCGACTCGTCAAACTTCTTCCTGTGAGCGGTGAACTCCTGAATGCAGGTCTTGCTCTCCATGTTCCACAGACGGATGGAGCAGTCGTGACCTGAGAAACAAAGAGATTTGACCATTCCACTCCAACCAAACTGATCTGAATCCAACCAAACTGATCTGAGATATTAAAAAATGTCTTTATAAAATTAGCAGCAGCTGGACATCAGGAAAAACAGCCTACACTGAGGCATGAATACTTACTACCAGACATTAGGTAGAGGCCATTAGGATCCACTGCTAAGCTGGTCACAGCGTCCAGATGAGCCACCATGGAGTGAATAAGTTTTCCTAAAGATGAACAATAACAGACAGGATTTATACATCAGCCATCATTTACTTCAGTTAATAACAGTCCTTTTCAAATTCAGGGGAATAGTTAAAGAAACAGTTTAGTAGAAAATGTAGCGTAAGGAGCATTTCAGAATGAAAATGGAGTACAATGGAATTTTATACAAGAATGAAAATGGTGTATAATGAGTATTAATGAGGCATAATGTGCAAGTTCTAGAAATCATGATGTTTTAATAAGGTATAATTAATGAGGTATAATGTGTTTGCTCTAGTGTGGAGCCCACATTTTCTCCCTAATTTGGTCTTGGCCAATTCCCACCCACCAGCCAGTTCCCACTATCACACAAAACAGCTACCAACCAGGGAGGGTGAAGGCTAACACGTTGTTCCTTTGAGACATGTGAAGGAAACGGCACCTTTTCTAACTGCTGCTCATGCAGCGTAACACAAACAGGTGATAGGAGGAATGCTTTTCTGTTTCTCCACTCGAGAGAAAAATTAATGTTTTAATGATATCACTAATAAGACATGCTCTAATGTGTGTTCTAGAATGAAGGTGTTTTAAGAAGATCGTTCGTGCACAGTGCATGTGTGCTAGAATGATGATATTTTAATCAGTTATTATTAATGGGACATGAGTTTGTTGAGAATGAGAATGTGTGAATAAATAAAGAATGAGGCATATGAATGTTCTAGAATAAGGCATTAAGGTGGGATAATGCATGTGTTCTAGAGGGTCCCTGGTGGTTTAGCTAAGGATCCCGCACTCTCACCACCATGGCCCGGGTTCGAGTCCTGGGCAGGGAACCAACCCAGCCACTGGGAGTGTACCCTCACTGTCGGTCCCAAGCCCAGATAAAATGGGAGGGTTGTGTCAGGAAGGGCCTCCGGCGTAAAGACATGCGGACCAATGGGCGACCCCCAATGGGGGCAGCCGAAAGAACAACAACAATGCATGGCTTCTGGAATTAAAAGTGTTATAGGACCAACTCTATTTGGAATGAGGAGAAAACTGTCTAAATTTCATTTGTGGTCATTCTTCAACAACGACAAAAATGCTCCAGATGGCAAGCCATGAAAGTGTGATCATCCAAGTCAGACTTACTCATCTTTCAAGCAAAGAACTAAAAACACCTTCTCAACTGTCAATCATTCCGGATTTATATCGACCTGCTATTTTTATTAAGAAGAAAAGAAGAATGCTCTTTTGGTGTATTTTTACTTTTAAAATGCAGAGGTCGTAAGCAAAATGTGTAAAAGTTGCCGGTCTGAAACAGTGATTTAAATACTTGTTTTATGGCATTTTCCATTCCACCCACACCCCATAGTTTGAATACCTCTGGTCTAAACTGCTGATGGTGTTACACACGCACTGTGCTGGAATTACCTGTGTTGTTGTCGAAGAAGCGGATGTGGCGGTCCTCCTGTGCTGTGATGGTGATGGGCAGTGTCGGGTGGCTCAGCACTTTGTTGATCTGACGAGGGGCATCTGAAGAATAACATACAAATGCATACTGCCTAAACATGATACCATATACCACAAATCATAGGGAATGATAAAAGCTGATTATCTGTCTTTGCTCCAAAACTTATAAGTGACTCAATAATGCATGCATGCTGATGTGTATAGAAACAATGAGAAAAAAGTAAGGTATGGTATCTAAACTGTATTACAGCTTCACCAGATGATGATGCACTGGTGCTTATTCATTCAATATTCTGTTGTTTCTAATTTTGTTAAGTATTTCAGTTATAAGATCCACATAATGAAAGCCCTAAAATGAGAAAAGTTCTTCAGCAATTTGCCTTTTTCATCTAATACAGATGTGCCTTCTGTCGGCAGAGGTGCACATGTTTACTGTTTGACAGGCATAACAGAGAAATAACGAATAGAAATATTAAAAGCATAACCAAAGCTTTACTGAATTTCAGCTCAGTAGGTCAGCCTGTACCCCAGCTGCAGCAGTGCACGCTCTGACGCTGGTCAAAACACTAACTTCGTGAACATTTTAACTACCACAGTGTAGGAGTGAAAATCTAATTAAAACTTTATGTAATCACAGAAGCAATGCATTTATAATACTCTAACAGTCAGTAGAGAATTTGCACTGTGTATCTACTAAACCAGTGAATGAAAACACAGAAGTGATGCTCCTGAGATACCCAAATAGCCAAAACTTTTGCCCTGCGAGCTTCATATCGGCGCTCCGGCATTAAAGTGAAAGCCGCCCACTCTCAAGGCTCAGTCCACCTCACTTGCACACAAAGTGTATTTTAAGCACACAAGTTCAAGGCAGAACCAAGTGGATTAAAAAAAAAAGGAGCTCATGAGTTTCAGCGCAGGTGTGTGTGGATGTACCTGGCTCCCCTGCGTTCTGAGACTCCAGCTCCAGCACCAGCTGCCGCGTCTCCATGTTGAAGATGCCTGTCCTGCCGTTACTAAAGGCTGTCACCATGTGAGCCGGCTCACTGCACACAAGATCCACAGAGGAGGGGATGCCCAACTCTATCTCACACACACACACGCACACACACACAAATACACACCATAACAACAGATTTAGAGCGTCATAAGCACAAAGTGACAGTCAGATGCTATGATTACAATGAACATAAGTCTACGCGCACCTATTAAAACAGCAGGTTTTTGTGATGTAAAAAAGGAAACAAAGATAAATCATACTGCAACATTTTCACCTTTAATATAAATAAATTACAACCTGTACAATGCCAGTGAAAACCAAACTGACACACTTCAGAGAAAAAAGATAAAAATGAAAAAAATTAAAACTAATACTTAGTTGAAAGGACCCTTTGATTTTATTACAGCACTCAGGTAAGAGTCTATCAGCTTGGCACATTTTGACTTGGGAATATTTTTCTCACTCTTCTTTGCAAAAACTTTTCAGATCTGTCAAAGTGTGGGAAGTGGTAGCTCAGTGGTTAAGATGTTGGACTTTTGATCGTAAGGTTGAGAGCTCAAGTCCCAGCACTGCCAAACTGCCACTGCTGGGCCCTTGAGCAAGGCCCTTAACCCTCAACTGTTCAGCTGTAATTGTAAGTCGCTCTGGATAAGGGCGTCTGCCAAATGCTGTAAATGTAAAATTGTGAGAGCATCACCTGTCCATTGCCCTCTTCAGGTCACTCCACAGATTTTCTATAGAATTCAGGTCTGGGCTCTGGCTAGGCCATTCCAAAAACATTAATATTTTTTTTGCTGAAGCCATTCCTTTGTTGATTTGGATGTGTGCTTTGGGTCATTGTCATGCTGAAAGGTGAAAGTCCTCTTCATCTTTAGCTTTCTAGGAGATGCCAGAAGGGTCTACGCCAAAATTAACTGGTACGTGAAGCTATTCATGATTCCTTCCACCTGCACAAAAAAACAGTTCCAGCTGAAGAAAAGCAGCCCCAAAGCATGATGCTGCCACCACCATGCTTCACCATGGGGAAGGTGTTGTTTTGCTGATGTGCTTTTTTTTTTTTTTTTTTGCACCAAACATACCTTTTGGAATTATGAGAATTATTATACCTTTTGGAATTGGTCTCATCAGACCATAACACATTTTGTCACATAGTTTAGGCTGATTTAGTTGAGCTTTGATGATGTTTGTGAGAAAGGGCTTCCATCTAGCCACCCTACCCCATAGCCCAGACATGTGACGAATAAGAGAGATTGTTGTCACATGCAGAAAGTAATCAGTACTTGTCAGATATTCCTGCAGCTCCTTTAATGTTGCCATAGGTCACTTGGCAGCCTTCCTAGTAAGTTTTTATCTTGTCCTTTTATAAATTTTGGAGGGACGTCCTGTCCTTGGTGATGTCACTGTGGTGCTCCATTTTCGCTATTTGTTGATGACGGCCTTCACCATGAAATACTGAATGTTTTGGAAATTCTTTTATACCCCTCTCCTGTTCGATATCTTTCAACAAATCAGATACCATACATGCTTTGTAAGCTCTTTGCAGACCATGGTTTCAGCAGTCGGATGAACCCAAGAAGATGAAAGCATGAAGAAGAAAATCAGTGAAGAAAATCCTACAGAAACAGCTGATCTTTATTTCAGGTTAATCAGAATAATTTCATTGATGACAGCTGTAGGATAATTACTTTTGAACATGAGATTGAATGTGATTGGTTCATTCTGAACACAGCCACATATCCAATTATAAAAGGGTATGCACACTTATGCAAGGTTGTTGTAACTTTTTCTTATTTCTCCCTAATTCTTTTCCTGATTGTTTCCACTTAATTTTTATACACTGAGGGTGGGCAAAGTTCTGACATAATTTATCTTGTTTTCATTTTTTTCATCACAAAAACCTGCCATTTTAACAGGGGTGTGTAGACTTTTTATATCCACTGTACATAACATTTCTCACATACTTTTCAACAAACCCTGAATCCCAAGGTCCATACAACTCTGTACATATGCTCACTACCTGGGATATATCATAAAGGCACTGGAGAACCTAAGTAGTGCACCATAAGCCCAGTTGAATTAAATTTTATTTGTATAGCATTTTTTTTTACAATGGACATTGCCACAAAGCAGCTTTACAGAAATAAATACATTCAAATTAAATGAAGCCAAAATAAATTGCAAATGTGTGATTTTATCCCTTATGAGCAAGCCAGAGACGATGGTGGCAAGGAAAATTTCCCAGAGACGAAATGAGGAAGAAACCTTGAGAGGAACCTGACTCAAAAGGTAACACATCCTCATCTGAATGCAATTTGTGACTAACTCAAAGAAAAAGTGTGAATCCAGTAAGTGCCTATAAATGCTTATGTGTATTATCATGTTGTTTGTTTTTAAGAATTAATCAGAAAATATCTGAATTATAGATTAGTTTTTTGTTTAATGAAATTTGTTCTGAAAGACCTAGTGGAATGAGGGTTTTGAGTAAGTGTTTTAATGAGGCATCTATGAGGCATAATGCATGGGTTCTAAATTTACAACATTTTACTGAGGTATTAATGAAACAATGCGTGTGTCCTAGAATGAGAACATTTTATTGAGGTATTAATGAAACATAATGTGGGCGTTCTAGAATGAGAACATTTTATTGAGCTATAATTAACAAGGCATAACGCGTGCGTTCATGAAGACGGATGTTTTAATAAGGTATCAGTGAAGCATAATGCATATGTTCTAGAATAAAGATGTTTAATAAGTTATTAATGAGGCATAGTGTATGTGTTCTAGAGTACGGATGTTTAGTGAGGTATTATGAGGTATAAGGCACATGTTCTAGAATGAGGACGCTTTAAGGATGCATCATTAATGAGGAGTAATGTGTGTGCTCTAGAATGAAGATGGTTCAATTATCATTAATTCATTAAGAATGTGCGTATTGTAGAATGACAACATTTTATAATGTATTATTAAAGAAGCAAAATGAACACGTTCTAGAATGACAATGTTTTATTAAGGCATTAATCAGCATAAGGCAGATTTTTCAGCATTTTCTAGAATAAGGATGCATTAACGATGTATCATTAATGAGTGTGTTTCACAATGAGAATGTTTTAATGAGGTATTACTGAGGCATAATATTCAACATTGAGGATTGATGAGGATTAATGTGCATATATATATATATATATATATATATGAAGTGTTGGATGTAAGTAAGGATGAGGAATTCTGTATGTGTGAATGAGGATGATATTTAAGGTTTGTGCTGTTACCTGTGTCCTCATTAAAGACAGCAAGGGCAGGTGATGTGTCTGCAGCATTCCAAAGTCGCACCGTCCCGTCTGCCGAACAGGACAGCAGCCGCTGGTGGGCTGAGCTGTAGACTAAACCCCACACTGCGTCAGTGTGACCACAGAGCGCCCCTCTCAGCACAGACGGCTCTGTCACAGCCAGAGACAGACACAGATGGTTTAGAGAGAAATCAATGGTCTAATGTAGCTAAAGTTTGAAAAGTGCAAGAATGGGACGTACCATACGAGTCATAGGGGTCAATATTGGGATTAGGAGTGTTCCAGCTCTGAATGGTTCCGTCCATTCCTCCACTGAAGCACTGCTCTCCGTTACTGCTCATGACCACACACAGAACTGCACCCCTACACAGAAGAACACTGTGTTACCGCTACAAACTACAAACCTATACAAAACATATATGCTGCTCTTTCTGCATTCATTTATTCACTGAGACCTTTAAAAGAGCAGTTTGGCTAAACCAACGTGTACATATTTTTCTTTTCTCCTGATAGTTGCCTGCTTGGTGTTTGACGTTGGCATTTGTTGTAGCACTGGAGATTATACCCACTTCCAAGAAAAAAAAATACTTCACACACCAAACCCATCTTGGTAATTTTTGGAAATGATTTTTTTTCACTAGATTATTGCTTTAAGTAGTCTCCCCTCCTCTAGGAATACATAATCATTAGTCAGAGGAAAGGATTTTTTTCCCTTAGAATTGAGATTAAAATTCTCACTTACGATTCTTTGATCGATGTTGTAAGGACCAATATGTATATATTTATTAAATTCTTGCCGTGGTAGCTACATTTTTCTAGTGGATGTTAGTGAATGATGGCTTGTCTGCATTTTGCATGAATTTACTGCACATTGGTACTGAAAAAGCCAAAATCCTGAGCAAAAAGAACTGCTATTTAAGATAAAACTTTAAACATGTTAGGGTGCCAAGAGCACACACTATCCTCCCAAAGTTAAAAGGAAACCAGCAATATTAACAGCTGGATAAATAATTAGTCATAAGGTTTCTGTTCTTCTGCCAAGAGCCAATCAGTCACTTGTGATTAAAACCAGGCTGGTAAACACACACTGTGCGTAATAAGTTTTGAGAAAGGTGTGCTGCTGTAAACAACAAGGCACAGTGAGCATGATGTCTGCTTGATTCAACCCTGTGTGTGTGTGTGTGTGTATGTGTGGGCGTGGCTGTGTGTTCAGGACCAAGGTTCTTACTCACCTGTGAGCTCGGAATGTGTAAATGGGCTCCACATCAAGAGCAGCACACCTGAACAGAGAGGCAGGAGAGAGAGACGATGTAAACGGTAATATATCTGTATCCATCATGTCATTTTAAATCAACAGAACTACTAAAGCTCAGCTGCAGTCCTTTGACTCGTACTTTTTGGCAGGAGCTGTTTTCTGCAGGTTCCACATCTTCAGCGTGTGATCCTCCGAAGCTGTGACCAGCACCGGCTCTTGAGGGTGGAACGCCAGACTGCGGATGGAGTCAAAATGGCTCCTCAGGGTGAACTTGGGGTTCCACGTCTTCCTCAGAGCGTCTTTGTTGTTAGTGATCTGAGAGGAAGCAAATGAAGTCAGCTTAGCAAAAAAAAAAAGACATGAGGTGTGTATATTTTATATATGGCATACTCTCTCTCCCCTGTCAATCAAAGTGACACTAGCCAATCATGGGCATCTGTGAGCTCACGCATGCAGAAGGAGGCGGAAAGCTGCCTGATGGGTGGGAACTAGCAGGTAATGCAAAAATGGGAAATGGGAAAAATCCAAAAAAAAAAAAAAAAAACCCTGAAACCTAAAAACATGTATATAAAAATATAAAATTGTTTAGAACGTTTCTTGATCACTGCCCAATTCCATACATGTTATTCCACAGTGTCTTCATTCTGAAATAGTACAAAATAGTAAAAATGAAGAAAACCCTTCTATGAGCAGGTATGCCTAAGCCTAAATAAATGAATTAATTAATGAGAAAGGAAAGCAAGAGAAAATAGAAAGGCAATAAGCCAGAAAGAAATAAAAATACATTTAAGAAGGAAAAACAGAGAGAGGAAAAAAGTAGAACGGCAAGAAGAAAATGATAAAAAGGAGAGAAGGAAAGGAAGAAAAAATGAAAGAAAAACAAATAAGGGTGAATAAAAACAGAATAAAATAAATAAAAAGGAGCATGAAATAATTATTTAATAAGTGTAGTGCATTGTGTTTTGATGTGCAGTAATATTTCTACATTAATAGAAGGTGAAACTTACATCGTAGGCCAGACTCTCAGCTTCATTAGCTACAGTGAGTCCAGCCAACTCTCCCAGTCCCAGCTCATTCTCCAGAGCCTCATCCGCTCCCATTATAAACGATTTACCAGTGGATGGAGGGAACGTAAGAGCTTCCACTGCAACACACACACACACACACCAGCTTGTAAGTTCATGGTTGAGGAGAGAGCTGATCATTAGTAGGCAAATGAGCATATGTACAGATGAGTGACAAATTAAAGAGAGACCAGTGCCTCTGTTATGCTGTGGGGGCATTTATTTATTTTGCTGGCATGTTTTTTTGCCCATCAACCTGATCTCAAAAATTAAGAGAGAATAAAAAAGGAAATAAACCTAACTAAACATTTATGGGAGAGGGAGAGAGGAAAGGCAGGGAAGAAAAGAAGGAAGGGGAAGAGAGAGGAAGGAAGGGGAAGAGGGAGGGAGGGAAATAAAAATAAAAAAAAGCAGAAAGGCAAGAAAAATCAAGAGAGAATAAAAAAGGAGTGAAAAAAAAAGAAAGTAGGCTGAAAGAAAAAAGAAAAAGTGATGTAAAAATAGGAAGAAGAAAACAGTGAAAAAGAGAGAAGAAAAAAGACAATGAAAAAATTGAGAGAATGGAAAGAAAGAAAGATAAGAAAAAGTTTAGAAAGAATGAAAAAATGAACAAATGAGAGAAAAACAGAAATTAGAATAAAAATAGAAAAGGAGCAAATTAAAAAGAGAATGAAATAAGAAAGAAAGTAGAGAATGAAAACACTGAGGGGAAAAAAGAAAAGGGCAAAGAAAAAAACGGAGAGAATGGAAGCAAAGAAGGAAGGAAGGAAGGAATTAGAAGCAAAATGGACAGGAAAAAAATAAAAAGGAAGGGAAGACAAATTGAGAAAGAATGAAAACAAAGATAAATAAAAGAAAAAGAGGGAAAATTGGAGAGAATGGAAAGAAAGAAAGAAAGAAAGGACAATATTAATCTGTACAGCAGAGGTTCCACTTTATGTTAGATTTTCCTTTAATTTGTCACCTGTGTGTGTGTGTGTGTGTGTGTGTGTGTGTGTGTGTGTGTGAGAGAGAGAGAGAGAGTGTATGTGTGTGTGTGAGTGTGTGTGAGAGAGATACTGCGTGTGAATATGGATCACACCTTCATCAGCACGGCCGAGATCATGCTCGTTGAGGCGGGGTAAGCTGGGCCTGGCAGGGGGAGCCACAGGGGGCTGCATGGAGGGAAGATCCTCTGCATCTCTCAGATTAGCCAGCATGTCCTGCAGCTTGGACCTGTTCGGCCCTGCACAGACACAAAAGAAAGAGTGAGGGATGGGAGACAGAGAGAGAGGTGTAGAGAGAGACAGAGAGAGAGAGAGAGAGAGAGAGAGAGAGAGAGAGAGAGAGAGGGGATAAAGGATGAGGTTGGCAGGGGAACAATAAAACACTTATTAAAGATTCATATTAGGAAGATATAAAATAGGAAAGTATACAATAAGAAGATGACATCAAAAGACAGAAAAATGGAAAAGAATATCAAAAGGAAAGTTAGGAAGTGAAGAATAAGAAACATTCCACAAAAGCAAGGCTTCTGCAGCGCACTCTTTGCTTAATTTTGTTATGGCAGTGTGTGGACCTCCATCCAGATCACAAAATAAAACAGACAAGTGTAGATGTGCAAAAGCTGCATAATCATGGAGGGAAAAGGAAAGAATAACAATCACAGAAAAGCATAAGAACCGAATAAAGAATAAGAACCAACCATAGAAAGCAACTAAGATAAAGCAGTACAGCAGAGGCTCCTGAAAGAACGAAAGAAAGAAAGAAAGAAAGAAAGAAAGAAAGACAGAAAGAAAATAAAGGGTGAAATAAAAAAAAAATTGACTGAAACAGGAGAGGAAAAAAAAGAAAATGGTCATGAAAATTGTGACAAAATAAAAAGAAAATTTAAGAGGGAATATAAAAGGACAGAGAAAGTAATGAGGAAATACAAAAGGCAAGTCAGAAAAAAAAAACAAAAAGTAGGAAGGAAAAAAATAATGAAAAAGAGTAAAATAGAAATACAATGAAAAAGAAAACAGCCTGAAAAAGGAGAGAGAAAGAAAGAGAGTGAGAGAAAGAGAGGAAAAAGGCAAGGAAAAGGAGAGAACTGAATAAAGGAAAGAATGAATGAATGAATAAATGAAGGAATAATGAAACAAGGTCATACTGGATCAAAAATTTGTTTCACTGGTGCAGAGTAGACTTAAGTAAGAGAATTAGAAGAGATTTAGAATAAAGAACAAACTCATGACAGCGGGACGGAGAGAGAGAGAGAGAGAGAGAGAGAGAGAGAGAGAGAGAGAACGATGGCATATACTGATGAATAAAGGAAATGGAATCTACAAAGAAATCCCATTAAAATGCGATATCTCTGACAGACAGGCAAGCCCGCGCACACTCTCTCTCTCTCTCTCTCTCTCTCGCTCACTCACACACTCACACACAGGGAAAGGAGCTGAGAGCAACTTGAAGGTGTCACAAACACAAAGAGGGAGGAAGTGAAGATGATCTGAAAGGAGCTGTCCAAACTAAAGAAATGTTTCCAGACCAGCGTCTGATCAGACAGGAAGCAGCGGAGGTCTGGCCACACTTACTCTTCACCCCCTTTTTGCCCTTGCGCTCCTTCCTGTACTGCTCCTTGAGTTTCGAGATCAGGCTCTGGTCCACCTCCCAGGCCTCGGTCATGGCGTTTGGCTCCTTCTCTACATGGAGGATGGAGACAGCATTCAGTCTCAGAGCACAAACACCAGATCTGGAGCCGATCTGCACCGTGTACATCTCAAACGGGTTTTTAGTTTTATTCAGGTGAAGTACAGTAACGTCATGGACGGAGTATCATTGAAGCAGGAAAAAGCTGAAGAAATAAAGGATGAAAGGACCATATTTTCTGGGATATAAGTTGTATTAGATGTCCTATCTGCAATAACCTGGGTTTCAGCCTGAATTTCTCCCGAATTTCCCCCTTTTTAATACATTTTTAAAGTTAGATGAAAATTTCCAGGTCTCGTGCCTGATTAGAACTGACTTGTCAGTTGGTTGTATGAAGACAACAAGCCAAACCTTTCCACATGTCATTGTGTGAGATGGTCAGTGATGTTATTAGGCTCCTGATACATAAAACAGCCAATGACAGAGCTAGGAGAAAAAAAAGGCAAAGACTCGTATACATATATGGCATGTACAGTAGAACACAGAGATAGATACAAGTTTTTGCGTGGGTACAAGTTATTATCTAAAAGCTATACCACAGAGCAGCTGAATTCTCAGTTCTGATAGATCAGAAGGTGTTGATTGATTTTCTATAATAGCAGCTCTGCAATTCTAATCACAGGTTTATAACGATATAAATAACTCAATCTTGTATGTAGTTGTTTCTATAGTAACAGGGACTCGTATGGTGAACACTCCACATATTCTAAGTCTAATAATAAACAGACAAAGTTGTTATTTAATGAAGAAATATATGTGTTTATAATTGTTGATAGTTTGAAAGTGGTGAAGTTTTCTGTACGGAGACGCTCTTGCAACACTTATGGAAGGAGTCTCCAGTGCCAGCGTAACAGAGGTAAAGCCGAAAATTTGAGTTTTTTTTTTTTTCACAACTGGAAAGTCTTCAGAAACTAACTGGTATTTCAGAAGTTTCATAACATAAAATGTAACTATTAATTGAAACACAGTATGACACATCGCTCTTTAATTAATAACGAAAATGCAATGATGGGAAAATTACTGTAGTTATCAGAGGAATATAACAATTTGGGATGCGCTATTATAAGAAAATAATCAACTTCAGGGTGGTAACTGTAAGTCCGATTCGAGTCTCACACCACACCCGTGTTTATTTTCCTATAACAGAACATTCTGTTGTTAACTTACAAAGTGCAACACTAAGTCATTATGTGACAGTTCCTGGACTTCAACCCAGTCAGATAATATTAATATTAATATTATTACTATTTTTTTTTATTTAGCTGTGATCTTCCCAGGATCAGCTCTTTGTTTATCTAAGGCACTTCAGTTCCTGTCACTGATCCAATGCAGCAGTGACAGACTGCGAGGAAAATCCGCTCAGAGCTCTTATAGACTGAAGGGATAGAGCGAGACACTTGGCTGTATCTGAGCCAAAATACAGTATCTCAGTATCTGGAGAATAACACACTTCTCTTATAGAACAGACACACACAAAAAAAGAAACAAGCAAGATCAACGCCCAAGACGAGTGTGTTCTCCATACACAATACACGTATAACACACAGGAGTTTTAATGATTGAAATCTGTTGTCACATCAGAAATTATTGCTTTCATCATGAAACCAACCAGAGTGTGTTATAAGACTCACAGCTTTTATTTTTGCATTGTAGCCGCAGTATCTAACTTACCCTGCGGTTAGCAAAGCTAGCTACCCTGGAATTATAAGGTTCTATCTGACTTTAATGGCAAAATATAATTTAATGTTCAAATATGTTCTTTACTTGCCACTGAATATGTGTGATAAAGAATGTCTTAAGCTGAAAATATTTCTTCAAGAGCAAGTGAGGGAACGACTGTTTATAGCTGCTATAGCATAAATGATAACAGGAATGAACTTATTTTGCAGACGTTCCATAACATTAAACGTAACTCTAAACGGTTAAAAGGTATATGTGTCATTCTTTATTGAATAAAAAACTGTAACCATTGGGACTTTGCTGTAGAATAAGGAGAATAAAACACTTCAGGGTATGCTGTTATTGGAATGTAATCAACTTATGTAATCAACCACGTAATAACAGGCCAAGTACAATAATTTAAAATATTTTTATTTCAGTATAAGAGCTAGCAAATGTCAGATTTCTCATTGGTGTCTGGCTAGATTAGTTATAAGACTATAAAATACCAATACCAATGTTTTAAAATCACCAAGATTTTGCTTTTGAAAATTAGCCTAAAGACTAAAGACATAGCTTGGTGAGGTAGCTTGCTTTGTTTTGATTGGTCATCTGACCAAACCAATCATGGCCCTTTCTACTCTGAGAAAAGATTTTAATAACTGCCACACCTATGTGCTGAGTGGTCTCAAATGAGCCTTACAACATACTTTACAATCAAAATGAGTGGATATAGACTGATAGCATAGATTATTACCCACAATGCTTTACACCGCAGTCTACATTTGTCAAAGTCTTACCCCAATCAGCCATGTCTCCGGTGGCAGGAGATTCTGGCGAGCCCTCCATGTCCTCACTGCTGGCCAGGAAGTCAAACCCCTTCAGTGCCTCCTCAGTGTCTGGGTCATCACTCAAATCAGCTGAGGAGGAGGAAGAGGAAGGAGACGGGGACACCTTCTTCCTCATCATCTGCCAGATAAGGACAGAGAGAGAGAGAGAGAGAGAGAGAGAGAAAAAAATAGAGAGGGGGTTTTTGGGTTATGTAATGGGATGGTAGTTACTGCTTTCTCTGCAATGTACTCAGAGTAAACGCACTGTTGCCAAGTCAATGATGGTCTTTTCCCTCCCGTCACTGTCTTCATCCTCCTCCTCATCACTGAACTCTGCAGCCGCGCTCTCAATGAACTTGAAGGCCTCCAGGACCGTCGCTGAGTCAGACATTTCCGGTTTCCTGAGAAGACGAGACAATCAAATTCGATCATCAAAGATTAATTCACCTTACTAAGCAATCATCTCCAAATAACGCTACTGGTCCAGGGGCAGAACTATTTATTTAGAATTTGTCTAGCTGTTAAATTTGCAGGATTTAGAGAGGAAAATATGACCTTATCTCAGAACTCTTATCCTGTGTGAAAAGACTGAACATTAAAGGAAAATCCAGCAGAAACATTTGGGTTAAGTGGAAAATTGTGACTATTTTCATCTTTTTATCTTAACACCACTGTTCTCCCATTCTTGGTCCTGCTAGATTTCTGTATGAATCACTTCCTGCCTTTCACTTGCTCACCCCATCATGTTGGTGGTGCTTTCCTTCAGAGACGAAGGCTCCGTGCCGTTCACCATGGGCTCTGTCCTTCGTTCTCCAGCTCGCTCCACACTGTCTCCCGTCAGCCCCAGTAACGCCTTCACCCTCTGAGACTTCACATCCAGGATAGTGTCCGTGTAGCCCACCTCCTGGAGGTACCTAAAAAGAGAGAGAGTGTTAAAATATTTCTTTTTATGCATGCTCACTAGTAAGTTTTTTTTTTTCTTTTCCAATTTTGGTTAAACTAACATTCGGACCAAACCACTGGATTTCGTAGGCTGTGCCAAGAGATATAAAGAGAACTATAAATCATGTAAGACACACACAAAAGAATCAATAAATTATATGTTTCACTTTGTTGTGAGGCACATTAAAGGAATATTTCAGTGGTTTTCAACCTTTTATATATCCACTGCTGTTCCTGTGTGGTTTTAAAATTTTTCCTGTACCGGCACTGATTAAAAAAAATAAATAAATAAAATAAAAACCTTTTCTCAAAACTCACATTATAACAACAGCCATATGAGGGCAGCTGTTTAATTCCTTACAAAAAAGGTTTAATATACATGATGACAGACTTTACCTTTGATGGTCTAAAAGGAAAGACGTTAAAAAGTCTTGGCAAAGCTACACTTCTTTTTTTTGTTTTTTTTTTTAATCCAAATTTCCAACACTGGAGCAACACAGGAAAAAAAGTTGTTCCAAGTTTACTTTTGCTGACTAACATATAATGCACTAGATTTTGTTACAAATATCTTTGTCTGAATTTAATAAAGAGCTCTGCAAAATATGTTTCACATTGTTTACTGACTGCCCCAACAACTGCCCTTCAGACTTCCATTATAAGTGAGCTGAGTAATCAGGTTTTCTGTTTTTTCTCAGTACAGGAAAACATCAAAATTCTTGTTCATGGTAATCAAACACAGCTACAGATGCAGTAGAGAGAGATTCAGTGAAAAACCGCTGGAGTTCCCTTTTTACCATACTTTAAGGTATATTTATAGAGTAGTTACAGAGTACTCGGGTGGTGGCTGGCATATAGACATTGTTTGATCTACACAGCTGAGAATGCAAGGATCAATTTAGCTACAGATTTGATGGTTATCTGCTGATCATCACAGCTGTGATTTTGTTTGTCATGTTTATTGAAGTGTGATAAGTGAGGAATGAAACACAACAGGCCCTGCTGTTAGAGGAAGTTAATTAACTCTAGCGTCTCCAAGTGTTTTATTCCTCTTTTAACACAGTGACTTGCCAAAGCTAACAAATTTGTATTTATTAAAGAAGAATGTCATACTTTTTATCCATCTTTAGATACGTTTAATGTTGTGGAATGTCTGTGAAACAAGTTATTTTCTGATATCACTTATAACAGCTCAGGCTGTTATGTAATCAGTCATTCCCTCACCAGCCTCTGATTATTCCTTTCTTCAAGTCAGAAAGACAAAAATACAGTTAGTCAGCTTGTTACCAAAAAGCCGGAAAGCCCTCTGTCCTGAAGACGTTCCGGGGTCGGAAAAATTTAAGGAATCACTTTACCTCTGACTGTTACAAAAGGCTGACACTGGAGACTCCTTCCAAAAATCAAGTAAACTCCTGACAGAAAGCGCCACCTTATCAACAATGACACACGTTTATGTGGAGTGTCCACTGTACAAGTCGCTGCGTAAGATGTTACCGTAGAAACAGTAAGGTATTAGAACGAGTGGTGGTTTGCCTTGCAGCCGGAACTACCGTCAGAGCTGTTACAGAAAATTAATCTACACCTTCTGACCAATCAAAAATCGAAAATTTATCAGTGCTTTGTATAATAATTATTGAAACCTCCTCACCATCAACTACAAAGATAAGATGTAGCATTGCTGTGTAAGTCACAAAACATTTGTGCATCTTACTGTCTGGAAAACATGGTAGTAATGTATTATTACAGGATTGAAAACTTTATTAAGATGCAGTCATGGAACCATCCAATGAGGAAAAAAACAAAAGAGGTGCCAATATTAAAAAAAAGAAAAAAACAGAGAGAGAGAGAGAGAGAGAGAGAGAGAGAGAGAGAGAGAGAGAGAGAGAGAGAGAGACAGACAGACAGACAGACAGACAAACAAACTGCTTAAAAAGTTTAAGGCATTAGCTCACTTCAGGAAACTATGGAAGGCCAGACCCATAACATTACAGGTCCAAGTGCAACAATACCATCTATAATCAATCTGTAACATCAGTATTACGTGACTCAAAATGAGATTATTCTAACCATTCATTATATTTCCATCAGTGAAAACTCACATCATACCTTGTGATGGCTTTAGCAACACTCCAAAAAATCCAATTACACAAACCTCTCCTAAACTTCCTGCTTGAACCGATGTGTATCTCTGAAGAATTTGATCAGAATCTTTAAGCTTTAAGAGAGAAAAAGCAGAAAAAAAGTGAAAGAGAAAAGGAGGAGAAAGGGAAGCGTTCCGTCTCTTGCTGTACCAGTCTCTCCGGGCACAGGAAGGCTGAATGCCCCAACACAATCCACCATTCATCCTCCTTCACTGTCTCTCAAACTGTGTTTTCTCACACACACACACACACACACACACACACACAGTATTGCTGTACGGCAGTAATGGAACTGCCCTTCATGACCCTATCTAACAGTGACACAATCCACCAAGTCCACCATCTTTTCTCAGCATTTATAAATCTTTTTTTTTTTTTTTGTGAGATTAATTTACTGATTGGTGATTTGTGATTCTTTTATATTTTTGTGTCATTTCTGAAAAAGCTTTCTATGTATGAACTACACAAGTTGCATAATGATGTGTTGCTATGTATTATTTAACTAAAGCGCAATTGGTTTTTTTTTTTCCTAGTTAACGGTGCCAATCGAATCTATCAAGTGCAGAGAAAAAAGAAAAATGACTTGAGAATGAGAACAAACAGTAAGCACATGAAAAAAAAAAAAAGTTTTTAAAGCATTTGGTCCCACTTGCTAGTTCCTGATAATGTAGAACGACCTAAAGTCAGCCATTTCCTGAAGTCAGACAGTGAGGTCACTGAAAATATCTTTTAACATAGTATGTGCAACAAACGCCCATCTTTTATACGATAATGCCAGAGGAGGTCTGATTGGTAGGGGAATGATCAAAGTCACTATACTAGTACTGTTGTGAGCTGATCATTGTATGTGTGTATTGGGGAGGCTGACATGTCGTTGCGCCAATCTGTCACACAGACACACACAATGAATATAGAGATAAGGGAATATGGCAGGCTGCTGTTAGCTCTCTGTGTGCTGGCTCACTCACTGAAACACACCGATCCGTTCCTGTGAAGCACTCGTTCACATTTGATTAACCCCGATAGTAGCAGCTTCTCTGCACTATTGACCCAGAACAGGAAATCAGCGTGTGTGTGCTCTAATAAAACCAGCAGGCTGTAACGCCTGGATTAATGTTCACCATGTTCATCTTGTTTGGCAGTGGTGCATGACGGACAGTGGTGAAGGGCATTCCCATGCTGCCTCTGTGTAACGTCCCTGTAAATCAGCCTGATTAAACTGACCAAACCTCTTCTTCATGCCATCGCTCTTCCTGTCCAGCGCTCACAATAAAGCTCTGATGAATCAGCCTCACTTCAATTCTTGAAGAAGATATTAATGTTGATTAATGCACTGAAGTGATGTTGCAGTTTTATTTGCTGTGCAATCTTTACTTTCGTGCGCGTGTGTTTTTTTCTTCTAAATTCAAAGATATTAATAATTTACCCAGCAGGCATCCAGATGCACTATTAGGATTGAAACAGCCAGCTGGGACCAAGTGTCAATGTGGAAGATAAATTTATTTTCTTTCCCACACACTGTGTAATATATCAGTACTCTCAAGGCATATTTAAAATCTCTCTCTTTCTTTTTCTGAGAAACGTGGCTTCTGTGCCTGTCAATCCCAGTTGATAGAGGTGTAGCCTGTGTGCCTGCCAGATTCAGTGTGGCCTCAGAGTCTGTCGGTCCAAGAGAAGGCGTGTGGCCTACATGCTCGTCAATCCCAGTGGAGGAGGTGTGGTCTCTGCGCCTGTCAATCCCAGTGGAAGAGGTGTGGTCTCTGTGCCTGTCAGTCCCAGTAAAGGATGTGTGGCTTATGTGCCTGTCAGTCCAAGTGAAGGAGGTTTGCCCTGTGTGCCTGCCATTCTCATTAAAGGATGTGTGGCCTCTGTGCCTGTCAGTCCTTGTTTCTCTCTCTCTGTGAGAGAAAGGGCCTCTGTGCCTTCTGGTACCAGTGAAGGAGGCATGACCCCTGTGCCTGTCAGTCTCTGTAACAAAGAGCTGGCCTCTTTGCATGTCAGTCCCAAGAAAGAAGGTGTGGACTCTGTTCCCATCAGTTTCTGGATAAGGAGGCATGGCTTAATTTATCCATAAAGAGAGACACACACCACTAGCACATATGCTTTTTGTAAGTTGACAAAGTGTTTCCATTGTGCCTGATATTCATCAGATAATCTAGGAGACTTCACACTAGAGCTTATTTTTGAAGCACTTGTTAGATGTGAAAAAGAGATTGCACACTCCATAGACATGACAGTGTTGAAGAATAGGAACAATCGACACTCGTCATTATATAACGAGCGAGTTGCTGCCTACCCAGATCAAGGTCGTTTGCTGAAGCCCTGCCTACACCCAAGCGCGTTTCAGAGTGTGTGTAGGAGTATGTGCGATGCTCTGCATGCTTCTACGTGGGAGTGGACTTACACTATGTGCCTGGGTCTGTATGTAAGTGAGTGAAGACTACTGTCTCAGTGACAGTCTTCCTTGTTTTTGTGTGGGTTTTATGTATGTATGCGTCACTCACTGCCTCAGAAGCTGCCGTCCTTGTTTCCAGCTCAGCTGGCTGTTAGGGGGTTCTGGAAGAGCCTCATTCTCATTGCCATCATCTGAGGGGAAGAAACAAAATTAAACTCAAACACAAGCACACTATCACTTAGGTGTTGAACTTTGTATCACAAAGGCCATCTTTTCTATCAGCTTTCACTTCTTAACCCAAACACAATTCCAGGTATGAAACTGAAAAAAAAAAAAAAAAAAAAAGAAAAAAAAAACATTCCTTTGTTGGTGCCTTTCTCATTATTGGCATTGTTTGTCTCAGGTGTTGACACCAGGGGACAAAAATATCCATGTGGTGTGTTGTAGCAGAGCAACTGTTCAAGTCTACCTGAATCATAGCTCGGTGCTTTCATGTCTCCCTGCAGGAGTTCAGTCCCATACTTCAGCTTGTGGTATTTTGCCCTGAGGGGAAAAAAAAAAAAAAAAGGTTTTCATGCTTCTGTTGCCACAGTTACCTTTG
Source organism: Pangasianodon hypophthalmus (assembly GCF_027358585.1). Lineage (NCBI taxonomy): Eukaryota > Metazoa > Chordata > Actinopteri > Siluriformes > Pangasiidae > Pangasianodon > Pangasianodon hypophthalmus. The sequence goes on from NC_069720.1 coordinate 7,346,175, forward strand.
TGTTACCTTGAATCTGGAGCTGACTGAATCTATAAATTGCTCACATAATGTGACATGCATTGCGCCTCAGTCTAACTCAGCTGGAAAGCAAGCTGTGCTCATTAGATAAGTCATTTTACAAAGCTATATACTAACAATGTCTGAAAATAATGGCACCTAAGCTTATATGCATCATTAAAGCCAAACTGTGGCTTTCTGCTGGTGGTTAATGGGATGACTAACCCTCAGACCCCCGCGGAGAAAGAAGAATACCAGAACAGCACACTGAACAGCTTGTCCACAAACCGTTAAGACTGAACACATCACCGCCAAGGTTTTGTGACAACCTTACAACTTTATATACATTTACAAACAAGGTACAAATATGCTTCAGATTCCAAGTCCACTGGTCTTTAGATTTACACATAGTCATTTGGCAGATACTTAGAGCAGCTTCGAACCTAGCTGAGCAGTTGAGGGGTGACAGTCTTGCTCAAGGGCCCAACTCACAACCTTCTGATCACCAGATCAGAACCTTAAACACCACAGCACCACTGCTTTTGGCCACCAATTCAGCAGATTGGATAATAAAATATACATCACAATGTCTGCCAGCTAATTAGGGGATAAAATATACCACCCTGCAGATTTAATCAGCATGCCTGGTAGGCTGAAGCAGCTTAACATGACTTGTGGAGAAAAATGGGCATTTACAGACTTTTCTCAGTACATAAAGAGAAATGGAAAATTCATGAACGTTTGTAACCTAATATGTAGGGAATAAAAATGACAGGGCATACTTTTGAAAAATGAAATACAAAAATAAGAAAATAATCCAAGACAGGCTGGTGTAATGATTTTGTTAATAATATATTTGATACGGATTAAATTTTTTTTAAGAATACATTTACTTCAATTAAATGTGAGATCTATGCAGTACTTACGCTTAGATTTGGAGTTTCTGCTTTCCAGAACTAGTTATGTAAGTTTTTATTTACTGCAGTTACGATCCGGCACACTCTACAGCGTTTTCTCTTTTGATAAAAACACAATGAGTAATGAAAACTCACTTAACTGAAGGAGCGTTTTCTGCGTGTCACCTCCCTACCAAAAATACTATCGTCTCATTTCCATGACAAATTGGCAACTAATAATCACAGCATACTTATCAGCGCTTTTCAGTCACGTGTGCTGACACATCATAGATGTGGTGAAAAAAGGCAGCTGACTTTGTTGTCATTTCTTAAGAAGTAAGCAAAAGTGATGGTGAAGAACACGATGAGAAAAAGTAAGGGAGTTGATGTTTGTGTTTCTGAAACTTGTTGGCCCATCGCTCACAAAATTCAACCCTGTACCCTATTTCTAAATGACACTAACGCTAATGCCAAAGATGAGACTCCCATCAGGAGGAGACTGCAAGGTGCATGACTGCAATGTGGAGGAATATGGATGATTTGGCAAGCTAAGAAAGCCTTTTTTCACTGATATCAGTATCATGTCATGTTACATTTATAAGCCCCAGTGTTCTCAGCAATGTGTGTGTGTGCACAAGTCTTAGGTACCCTATTTTTTTAGTACAAATTTTGTTATAGATTTTTATTTTATGACTTCTATAAAACTGCACACATTGTACCTGAGACTATATTTTTTTTTAAAGCAAAGGATCGTCACACCAAATATTGACTTTGTTTCATTTATTACTGTTTACTGCTCTTTATAATATTTTTTTAAATATTGTCATTATTAAATATTTTTTAAATATTGTCATTATTTCTGAAGGCATCTTTGCTCTACAGCATTTCTTTGCATGTGCCTAAGACTTTCGCTATATATAAGACTAATATATATATAGTGAAGATGAACGCAGCTGGAATATGAAGTAATCTTCCCTTATTTTTAACCACATGCTCTGGCTTGTGGTTGCATGCAGATGTGAACACCTGGGAGGTTGGAGTCTGGAGTCAGCACTTACACAAGATGATCCAGTCTGGGCTTCTTTACCACAGATTACAGCCTAGTGCCAAGGGAGTTTATGCACAACTTCTTAGGTTATACCCAAGTTAACTCATCATTATTTATGAAGCTCTTCATCACTGCGGTCAGATGTGTGGAGAGCGACAAAACACTAAGGCCTGTCCACATGTATATGGACATTTTTGAAAATGTAGGGTGTTTTTTTTTTTTTTTTGTGGCATTTTGGCCCCCCATCGTTTGGGTCACACCCTCTAAGGTAAAGAAATGGTAATACTCTGGTTTCATTTTTTTCATGTGAATGGAGAAACGTTTGTTTCTGAAAGCGCTGATGTCACAGCGTCACCCTGCGCATGACCGTTACAGTTTATCATGGCTGTCGATCAGATTGTTACTTTGTAGTCTGTAGCTCTTAATTCATAATGTGTTTGTCATTTAATTTTAATTTCTTTTATTACCTCACAGTTGTTTGGAGGCCACCCACTCAATACACATGCTCTTAATGTCATTCTTGAGCCATCTGACCTAATAGTTAATTTATGACATACTATCACTAGGCTGGCATGCTTATGTGAGCATTACGGGGGCAGTCGTGGCCTAATGGTTAGAGTCTTGGACTTGTAGGTGAACTTGAAGGTCGTGGGATCGAGTCTCAGGTCCGGCAGGGATTGTAGGTGGGGGGAGTGAATGACCAGAGCCCTCTTCCACCCTCAATACCACGACTGAGGTGAGAGCAAAAAAGGCTGCCCACTGCTCCGGGTGTGTTTTCACAGTGTGTGTGTGTTCGTGTTCACTACTGTGTGTGTGCACACTTGGATGGGTTAAATGCAGAGCACAAATTCCGAGTATGGGTCACCATTTTCATATTGTTTTTCATATTTTTACATGGACAGAGATATTTTCAAAAATGCTGTTCGTGTGGACGGTTTAAAAACTACATTTTCATACATCTGCATACATGTGGACGGGGCCTGAGACTGTGCAAAGTGGTGAGTTCCCAGATGTGGAACTGAGAAACACTGTATACAAAATAGGCCCATTTTAGCAAGAGCATGGAAAAGCAGTGTGTTTCCGTTTTCACGGCAGGCCCTGTTACACGAGCTTGGTTTCTGTGGTCAATGTTTTCCCCGTTTAAACTCTGAATGACTGGGAACATATATAATTTCAGCCTGACCTGGGAGAAAGAATGACTCATCTTCTCCTGAAAACAATGTGAGGAGAAAGATAAAATACAGAGGGTGAGTGAGTGAGAGAACTGATCCGCAGCAAATAAAAAGGAAAAAAAAACCCAAAACCCTCAAACAAAGCACAAAACAGCCAGTGAAAATACACCACATTCATAAAAGAAAAGAAGAAAGAGAAAGATGGTGCAATAAAAAAAGTATGCTGTTTTTCACAAGACAATAAGCTAGCATACTAGTATAAGGGAGCACTTTGGATTCCCAGGAAGTTACAACTCTGATGGATAGCGAGTGCTGGACCGAAACATTACAGCGTGCTGCATCTGCCGAATATGTGTACAATACACCAGCGCCAATACCACAGACACACACACACGTGTGCGCACACACACACAGCAAACTCTCAGCACACAACCTTCATGCAGCCTATCCTTGCGGATTCAATCCAGCAATGCAAGTGTTCACAGACTTGCCTGCAGACTTTATGTACATCTGGAGAATTAAACGCGACAACCACAAGATGGCACATCAGAATCAAAACATTCTAGTCGAACTGTACATTGTGTAGTGATTTTATTCACAGACTGCAGAGCTCGGTTAAAATCTTCTGCCGTCGTCTTGATTGTTGTAATGAGCTGTGTCTCAAATCTATGACCTTACATTCAAAAGTATTTACTAATCTCGAAAATCCAGAAGACTGGTATGCAAAACAGATATTTTGGCAGGTTTGAAGACTATGTGAGAGAATTTTAAAATTCTTTCAGGAAAACCTAAAAGCTTGCTTAGTCGGTTGCAGTCACAGTATCACATGGTGCTATACTGTTCCCACTATTCACGTTGGTATTACACCACACGGACACCAAATGGCCACAGGAGATGTGCCGCAACCATGTTGCGTACAATCAAACAGCTCAAAGCAAGTAATTATGAAGTCTGAGTGTTTTAACCAACTGAAAATGAAACTTAAGGCACATATTCAGGCAATAGTTAATTTTGCTCTATTGAAAATGCAATTGTATTGTGGAAGCACTTCACTGTATTGCACTGAATATGAATTTTGTGTATCATTACAGCTCTACATTTTACATTTGCTTAGTTGGCTGATTTATAAAAGAGACAGGATACAACTGAGACAGGATGCAACTATACCTGCAGAGGGTTAAGGGTCCTGCTCAAGGACCCAACAGTGGCAGCTTGGTAGAGTTGGGATTTGAACTCACAATCATCTGATCAGTAGCCAAAAACCCTAACCAGTGACCAAAAAGCCCTTTAGTTACAGGACTGTCAGGATGACTTACAGCAGCTCTAGAGCAGTATTATATTAGATTATAATATCACAGTGCCAACGATCTTTTTCATTTAAAAAAAAAAAAAAAAAAAAAAAAAAAGTTACTCACTGAATAATTAACAAATTATTCAGTCTACATATAAACGTAGCTAATGGGGTTGTGAGTGTGTGCTGGGTTCAGACCTTTCCTGCTTCAGAGCATACTCCAGCATCTTGATCCTCCTCACCAAATCCTTCTTCAGGTTCTCCTGGCCTTTCCGCTCACCCTGTAGGAAGGCAATCTGAGCCTGAAAATGCACACAGACACATAACTGTTAGCACTTGAACCAGGTGCAGGCAACTACTTCCAAAAGGATATGGTTTTGATTTTGCATTTGCAAATAAAAAGGACAGATTTCTATAAGAACGCAAAAGTGCAAGAACTGGTCCAAACGTGAACAAATGGTTTTTCTAGCAATTTGAGAAATTAGAACAGACAAAGCGATGACACTGGAAGTGGCTCTGTGTTTAGGATCTTGTGATGTCCCCATTTGTAAGTAACATTGATCTGGACTCTGCTCTGGGTTATCACTGAACCCTATTCGCTCCATATGCTGGGATATTTTTGGAAATATCTTTTTATGCCTTCTCCCTCCCACAGCATGACTTCTACCTCCTATTAAACTCCCTCAACCTGAGACCAAACACCTACACTATATTGCCAAAGGTTTGTGGACACCTGAACATCATACCTATATGCGGTTCTTCCCCAAACTAGTGCAGAAAGTGGGAAGCACAGAACTGTCTGGAATGTCTCTGTATGCTGGAGCATTACAATTTCCCTTCACTGGAACTAAGAGACCCAAACATGTTCCAGCATAACAATGCCCCAGTGCTCAAAGTGAGCTCCATGAAGACATGATTTGCCAAGGTTGGAGTGGAAGAACTCGAGTGGCCTGCACAGAGTCCTGACCTTGGGATGAACTGGAACACAGACTGCACCTCAGGCCTCCTCACCCAACATCAGTGCCTGAACTCACTAATGCTCTTGTGGCTGAATGAGCACAATTCCCCACAGCCATGCTCCAAAATCTAACTTTCCCAGAAGAGTGGAAGTAGTTATTATAACAGCAAAGGGAGGACTAAATCTGGAATACTATGTTCAACAAGCACATATGCGTGTGATGGTCAAGTGTCTACAAACCTTTTAGGGTACTAGTTCCTCCATCTTCTTATTGTTCTACAATTCTGTTTCCTGTATTTTCAAATAACAAAAATCGAGAAACGTTCTTTTAAAAACTATGGCTTTATTGTAACATGTTTCGGGATGTACCAATTTAACCAAATCAGCAATAGTGCTGCTGTCCACACCCGCAAGGTCGACTAGTTCCAGTTGGTGCTCAACAAAACCATACACCTGGAACCTTTAGTACAGAGCCGGTGGCTGATGGAAAAAGTTTTGGGATTGGAAAAAGACCTCAAGAGAAATACTCCATAAATGAGCACTCTGCTATCCTGAATTACACGCTACACAAGCTTAACTTAATGAGCTGTTGGAATGAGCTAAAGGCCAATTTCCATGCCTTCGTTCCTTTTTATTCCTTTATGTGGCTTTCTGGGCCCTACTTCTTTTCTTATTTCCAACTTTCAGTTTTAGAGCAAATCTTTCATCAAAGATTTCTACAGAAAATAAATCATGTAGGCATGTAAACATGACTTTCCTGCACACTCTGCTGAGGGAGAAATAATGTTTACTATACCACAGTGCTGTTGAATCCTCCATTCTGATTGGTCAGAAGGTGTTGATTCATATCAAGTGTGTATTAATGCACTTGTTCTAATACATTATATACAAAACAAATAAATTACAGAGACTAGTGGACACTCACATAACTTAAGTTTAAATAATAGTCCAAAAAATAGTTTAAATAAAAATTTCAAGATATATTATATTTATTATTTTGTTTGTTATTTATGGAAGGAGTCTCCAGTGTCAGTGCTTTGTAACAAAGTGCTGCTCCTTTATGTTTTGCAGCACGGACAGAGGGCTGTGGGCTCCAGGTTCTCCGTTTTTTAAATTAAAGAGGAAAAAAAGAAACAGGTCATCAAAGAACCTTACTAGATTACCACACGTTATACAGCTGTTATAATGTAGGTGATAGGGACTAACTCATTTTATTGACATTCCACACCATTAAATGTATGTAAAACTTCCATGTGTTGTTTTTTTTTCTAAATGTAAATGAGTAATCATCTGCAAATTTCAGTTGTATAAGCAAAATAAAACACTTTTGCTGACACACTGATTTTGTGACACACCGAAATTGTGAATTCTGAGACGCTGGGGTGCATCACACCATCCCTCTGCTGATTATAGGAAAATACTATCATTACAGGGATTCAGCCTAAGTGTGTTGGAGGTACAAATATTTTTGTGGATAGTTAGCCAACTGACCAATAGATCAATCAATATTCAAAAGCATGTTAAGACTACATATGTATTTAGTTAAAATTTGAAACAAGGGAAATGACTGAAATAACCATATACTGTTACTGCACGTCTGTTCTGGTGTTTAAATGTAAAGCTGTTAATACAAAAGAACTAGCTCATTCTTCTTGTGTCTCTCAAACAGTGAACAAATAAGATGTATACAAAAAAATAACAATAATAGATGGACAATCACTACCCAAACCTTTGAGCGAGAATCTGTTTTACTCTGTACTTAAAACTTTTCCCTGAAGTGACTACCTGATGTGAATCATTACCTTGTTGTTACGCAGAGAGAAGGTTATTATAGAGAGAAAACTTATTATAGTTTAATGCTTACAATTACTTTCTTAGGGGAAATGTGGAAATATAATGGCTCTTATATTGATGACAGCATCTGCATTGTGTATAATGAAACTGCAGTAAGTCAAATGCTGTCTAAACTTAGCATGGTTCATTGCTAAGAAGGAAGGGGAAGAAGAGCGGATACTGTACATATATGGCTGGGTGAGTTAGCTAAATAGTTGGTTAGCTTCCTTGTTTGGCAAATGAATGCATTAAACAGCTGAGTATTCATAAGCTTAGGATACGACATGCAGCTCGTATTGATCTCTGGTTTTAAACATCTGATTTGGCTGGTTGAAGACTCGCATCATGGAACAATGCCACTTCTAATAATGGAAAGTTGAAATAAAAAGTGTGCTCCAGATCCTGTAGTTGCTAGTGCAACCGTCTCTTTTCACTGCAGCAATCTCAGTGTTTTGCTGTGCATCGTCTTTTGGAAACCAATACACTTTAATATCTGAAAGCAAGTTTGTTCCTGACTTAAGTGAACATCCAGCAACTTAACAACGTGATCCTAATGTTAATTTGGACATCCTGTCATTAAATCAACCTACCAGTCTCAAAAAAAGAGGCACACAGAGTATGGTTCTGTTTTGAATGACCAGGTTCTACAAACAGCAATGTATTTATGAATATTTACACTGTGTATATGTTCCAATATTTTTGGGTAGGTTCCAATACATCTAGATGTAAATATTAGGAAATAAATTAAAGCTGAAATTCTATCATCTCATTCTATCATATCATCTTGCATTCATCTTTTGATCTCAAACATGAATTTCTTCAGTGTACAGCAAAAACAAAAGAATTGGCTTTGCCGTTCCAATACTTTCGAAGGGGACTGTATATACTTATATTTGACAGCATGCAATATTGAGAAATCATCACGCACTGAAGGGGAGGAGGAGCGGAGGATTAATAAAGGATTGTTATTCGCAGGCAACTCCAATATGATCCTCTTACACTGTAAAAGTTGATAACGTGCCGGTGAATAAATGGCACAATAAATGGAGTGCAAAATTATAAGAAACTCAAGCAATCCATTTATTCATTCATGCATGTGGTTTTCCTCAGTCAGACTTTATTTCAATCCATATATTTTATATTACATTACTTTCAATGCCCTATATGTGCACTGTTTCTCAGCTACTCCTTTCACTATAAGACTGGAAGAGTTGCCACGAGACCCAGTAGACAGTGAGTTAAAATCCTATTCAAATGGCTGAGGTGTTAATGAGTAACTCTGCTTTACCATACTAAACTATACTATTGGATGAGTATATGCATATATTCTCATCGGGAACATCTGTACACCTGTTTATTCATGTAATTTTGCAATCAGCCAATCATATCGCAGCAGTGCAACATGCAAACTCATGCAGATACAGGTCAAGAGCTTCGGTTAACATTTACATCAAACATCAGAATCAGGGGAAAAATGTCAATTTGACCATAGTATGATGTCTTGGCTCCAGACAAGAGCGTTTGAGTACTTCAGGCACAACAGTCTTTAGAGTTTACGCAGAATAGTGCGAAAAACAAAAAACCTCCAATGAGCAGCAGTTCTACTTGTGGTGGTGTTGAGAGAGGTCGGAGAAGAATGGCCAGACAGAAAGCTTACAGGAAGGCTACATTAACTCAAATAACGACTTTCTGCAATCCTGGTGATGAGAAAAGCATCCCAAAAAGCTCAAAAGCAGAAGGCAACACATCAGGTTCCACTCCTGTCTACTAAGAACAAGAATCTGAGGCTACTGTGGTCACAGGGTCAGCCAAACTGCACAGCTGAAGACTTTTTAAAAGACCAGGCAAAGTTTTGCCAGGAGATCAGCGGTTTGTGAAATACTTAATCGAGGCCGTCTGGCACCGTCAACCATATCACGATCAAGGTCAAAATCACAGAGATCACATTTTAGCCCACTCTGATGTTTCATGTGTACAGCTGTACAGGTATTTCTATTAAAGAGGCTGCTGAGTATATAACATTCCCATAAAAATGTCTTTGTCCCTCTGGCTTTCTTCCAGTTTAGTTATAATGTGTTACACCTGATGAATGAGATTCAAACACTGATCTTCCTCTACTTTGCTGATATGATATACTCACAGCACTGAAGGCGAATAAGACTCACCCCATTAGGGTTGCACAATTAATGTGTTTTAATCATGATCATAATTTTTTCTTACTTAATTAAATATAATCAGCTGCAAGATTGATGAGCTTAGCCAAATTTAGCTAATGTCGGTTTCAATTCACTCCTGTGGATTAAATTATGAGCTCCCAATTCAAATGTTATAATCGTCTATTTGGCGGTGTATTTATTTATTTATAATCTAATTTTGTTCATACCTTTAATTTTAATAATAGTATTAATGCGGCAAAAGACTTATCTTCATACACAGATTAATATATGTGAAAGAATACAGGCTTATATGTACAAAATAACTGTTTTATTATTTGAAGTGTGGGGGATCATGGTGGCTTGGTGGTTAGCACTGTTGCCCTGCACCTCCGGGGTTGGGGGTTGGAATCCCGCCTCCACCCTGTGTGCGTAGCATTTGTATGTTCTCCCCGTGCTTTGCGGGGTTTCCTCCGGGTATTCCGGGTTCCTACCCCAGTCCAAAGACGTGCTGTTGCATTCCCAAATTGCCCGTCGTGTGTGAATGTGTGTGCGATTGTGCCCTGCACCCCGCTGGCACCCCGACCAGTATTATTTTTGATGTTAGATGAGGCCTAGTCTCACAAGCCTTCTGTTAAGCTTCATCACTAAACACAGCCAAGAACCACCTACTTCACAGAAGGTGACTGACATGGCAGACGACCAACTGCAGACATTTGGAACCCTTTCAGCACACATGTGAGGCTAATCGGTTTGCTCACCACTATCTGCATCAATCAAAACTCAAACTTTTAAAAACAGGATGACAAACTTTTTTCAGTCCAGTGACTATGGCCCTGTTCACACCTTGCATTAACATGCGTCCTGGGTGAAACTGTCTCGATGCGTCCCGGACAGCAGAGAAGGACTTGCCCAATCGACTGCTTCATTGTCCTAGCTGGAAAATACATAATCATTACAAGACTGTTCCAATAAATCATGCTACTTGGTAGAGTTCTCCACCACTAGGCTAATGGATGAAGGTGATGCTATAACAGCAGAGACGAAAGCAGCTGCTTTTCGTTGCTTCTTTTGTTATCTCATTTCTCGTGCATTTATAGGTTTCGGTAGCAGACCACATGATTGAAATGCTTGAAACAGCCCATACAAGTACATGAAACTAGATCTGCAGGACATTTCTGCCTGAAAACAAATGTGGCAGAAGACTGACACAATAAATGTCTGTGACACCCTTCCCCAAGCAAAAAATGATGACAAGTGGCCACTGGAGATGCATTCAGAACGGCAGATGTAAACAGCTATACGTTTCAGCTGTCCACTTGTCAATGGATCAGTCAAGATGGATGATAACTACAAGATGTGAACAGGGCCACAGTATTCAAAAATATGTTTTTTTCCACTGAAAAATGGTGCACGGAATTTCATACACACTGAAACGCCAAAATTACAACCTACAGGATTCTGAAGCTTGTGGCCAGAAAAGTGTACAAATGATATAAGACGCTCATGTGAGGAGCATCTGAAACTGAGCCTAAATGAAGCCCACAGCACCAAGGTAGGAGTCCAAAACCAGCTAGAGCTGTAAAACCTGATGTAAACCTGAAGATCGCTGCTTTACCTTGACTGGAATGTGGACTGCGATGCAAATAACATGAGTGATTCTAGCGTCCCTGGTTAATCCCAAGTAACCTGAATCCCAAGTGAGAAAAGATGTCTGAACCCAAGAAAAGATGATGTGAAAAGTCAGGTCATGTTGAATTATAGACAGCCATCTCAAGCTGTAATATGAATGCCCAGACACACACAGAGTGAATAATGAAATCAGGAGGCATTTAAATGGGAACCTCCAGGATGGAGGCAGTGTGGCCTAGATGCAGAGGAAACTGGGTAACCCAAATGATGAATATCCACTGGAGTTCTCACTTTAATGCCTCTGTGCTGCTCTATAAAAGGAAGGGTGTGTGTAAAGAGGCACAAAAAACTATTTTCATCTGAAGAACTTAACATAATTCCTACTGCAACACAGAAAGATACTGCATATATGCATATATACTTTTACAAAATAAAAAAATATTACAGCATCCAGATGATTAGTTTATTTCTGGGGTTATTGCTGTACTCTCCAGGCTATAAGTTGCATAGCAGTATAATACACACCATCATAAAGTCTATTTCAAGGGGGAAAAAAATCAATTAAATACTGTATGCAGCACCTGCTCAAGGTTGGAAAGCATATCTATAGCTGCTTTCACAAGGATGTGCCAGAAAAAACATTGACATGTTGCTGGCTTGTCATAGACATGTTTGTGGGAGAAGGTTGATGGTTTTCCTACATGACTGGGAAACTCATTTAAAAATACATGCTTGTAAACAAGGTCATACTTTTTTTTTTAATCTGTTTAGAGTTACATTTAAAATTTCTCCTCACAAAAATGTAACCATGTCAATGATTTTTCTTTATTAAATAACATTTTTAAAAGTAAGCAAACAACTATGCGGCTAGATATTTTTTCTATATTCTTCTAAAAAAAGAGCTCTAGCCAGAACAGAGCAGCTCGGCTTTGCCTCTTTTCCTTAAGAGAAGAAAATTTAAAAAAAATATAAATAAATAAAATAAATAAATAAAAAAAAACTCATGAGGTATAAGCAGCATCAGAAGATGGATGGGTTCAGCTGGAGAGAAATGGGAAGGATGGGAAGGCAGCTGAAGGTTCTCCTTTAATGTTTGTTTTGTGAAATAAGCAGATGACTTCAGGGCAACACAAAAAATGCTTTCCCTGTACGGATTACGTTTTACTATGTGTGTTATTCTGCCGACAGGCTGAATGTCTGGTCAGCGGGGAGAAAGCAGTACACCAGTGGATGTTAACATGTCACCGCATCACACACACAGACACACACACACACACACACACACAGACACACACAGACACACACAGACACACACAGACACACACAGACACACACACAGACACACAGACACACACAGACACACACAGACACACACAGACACACACAGAGACACACACACAAGAAGTGCAAATAATGCAGTGGACACATTCAAATTCCCCAAAGTTCCCTCTGAGGAAATTACCCGCTAAATCATTTGCATCTCCGCTGGTGAGCTGAGATGAGTTTAGATGACCTCAATAATACTGCTGCTCAATGTTCTGTCTGTCTGTCTGTCTCTGCCTGGCTGTCTTTCTCTCTCTTTCTGTTTGTGTCGCTGTTTCTCACTGTCTGCCTTCCTCTCTGCTTCTGCCTGTCTCTCTTTCTGTTTCTCTCTCTATTGTCTCTGTCTGACTTATTTTGTTTTTCTCTATATCTTTCTGTCTGTCTCTACCTGTCTGTATTTCCTCCTGTCTCTCACTCTCTGCCTTTCTATCCCTCACTGCCTGCCTGTCTGTCTCTGTCTCTCTCTCTCTCTCTGCTTGCCTGTCTGTCTCACTCTGTCGATCTAGTTGCCTGTCTCTCTGTCTGTCTCTCTGATAGTCTTTCTTCCTGTCTGTCTGTGTACCTGTCTCTGTTTGCATCTCTCTCTCTCTCTCTCTCTCTCTCTCTCTCTCTCTCTGTGTCTCTCTGTGTCTCCCTCTGTCCTCTGCCTCTCTCTGCCTCTCTCTCTCAGTGCACCGAATCTGGGATTCAGGAATCTGGGAGCTCTGGTTTAAATTCCTCTTGAAGTCTCTCTCAATGTTCCCGAGAGAAAACGAGCTCATTTACTATCTATTGCATAATAAAAGCAAAAGCTGATAAAAATCCCACAGGAAATGCAGCAGAAGAATCTACTGGAATAACACACATGTTCACAATAGATCCCTTTAAATAGCTATTTGATCACAGACTCGCACTAATAGCTGGAGGAGGAGGAGGACCAGCATACAGATTAGAGAATACCTTCACTTTCAACAGGCAGAGGAATCGAGAAAGTGAAAAAGATAGAGACAGATGAGAAAGAGAAAAAGAGAAAACACGGGTGAATTCAGAAACAGGAATAGCACAGTGACGTAGTCCAAACCCACGCGCTTCCCATGAGAATATCTCTGACAGGCTTGCCTTAGAGGGGAAGGCTTAAAGCAGACACAGACACACCATCGTTTCTGAGACAGGAGCAGAGGCACTACCAGAGACGAGGCAAAACCACAAGGAAGAAATTCCCTCACTGATTATAGTACTGCTGCTCAGACAGAACTATCAGGTTCATGCCAGTGGCATTTGATATCTGAAGACTGAACTTTCATTTTGTTAATTCTGACCAATCCTGAGCTCAGGTTACTGTCTGTGTGGGTCTCCTCTGTGTTCTTGGGTTTTCTGCTTGTGCTTAGGTTTCCTTCCACCTTCCAAAAACCATGTCAGAAGCTACACTGGAGACTATCCATTGCCTGTAATTGTAAATTAGTGTATGAATGATGTGAAGCCCCATCTAGATGGTATTTCTGCCTCACAAACAGTGTTCCTGGGACAGCATCCTGATCAAGTGCAACCCTGACCAGGATAAAGTGTTTAGATGAATAAATGAACATACTGACAGCAGAGCTTTTAGTTCGAACACATTTACTTTGTTTACTCACACAGGGCTGCACATGTATGTCTGCTGTAAGGAAATGTAAATAGGTTGATTTTGAGGCTCCCGAATGCGGGAAGGGTATAGCCGGGAGATTGAATGAGTTTGAATCCAGACCTTGCCACAGCCATCCATGGCCGGGAGCCAAAGGAGAAATATTGGCCATGTTCTCTGTGTTGGAGGGACGGAATACACTCTGTCCCCTGTCAGTCACAGCCAATCGGTGAATTAATGAGCTCATGTATGTGGAAGAAGGTGGATAGCTGAGTGTGTTACGCTGCCCTGTGATGCAGCATGAGCAGCAGTTTGAAAAGATACGGTTGGCTGGTTGGCTTCACGTGTCTCGAAGGAAGTACATATTAGCTTTCACTCTCCCTGGTTGGTAGCAGTCGTATGTTAATGGGGGAAAAAGTCCTGCTGCTTTTGCCAGTATTAAAAAACTGAAATTTGCATCCGTATGCAGAGGTTTCTTTCAGCTCCCTTCTATTTTGGTACAGCTCATGATCATTTCTGTTCTAAGAACACATTTCAATAAGTAAAACTCCTGTGTGCTTTTACATCTTTAAGTCTGGCCTTCAGGAGCGATGTTTGAGGTGAAGCTCACTACTAATTATACAGTCTAAAACAGAAGTATGTCAAGAACCAAACCAGTTCCTCTAGATGACAGCAAACCGACAGGAATGTTGTTTCTTCCACCACACCCTCACCTCCGGAGGACCAATAAGACTTAACGATAGTGCTTCACATATTTGTAATGTGGCTGTCCCACAAGTAGGGGGAGTGCATACTAATACAATATAAACACCCAGAATGGAAAAATAAATAGAAGGCAACAGCTTATCTCTGACTGTGACAAAGCACTGACACTGGAGACTCCTTCTATAAATGTGAAATAAACATCTCCTCACAGAAAATGTTACCATATCAATGATTACACATTTTTCTTTGTAAAATAAGAGCACTTTTCTATTTATTATTAGGATTAGATTATGTGGAGCATTCGCCATTACAAGCCCCTGTGGTAGCTGTTACTACAGAAACGATAAACACGCACATTAATATAATCCTGTAATTCGCCTTGCAGTTGAAACTACTTAGCACACCTTCTGACCAATCAGATTTGAGAATTCAACAGCGATGTGATATTATGTAACAATTATATTTTCTACAATTGTGGTAATGTTAATTGTAGGAATGTTTTTAACAACAAGGTTCTTTACTGCAGTGTAAAATAAAGCAGATCCACCAGCCTGAGAGGTCCAGACCAACGAAAATCCAGCAATGAGTAAAATGTAAATAAGTTAAAAGCGGGGGAGGCAAACGAAAGACGTTGTACTTTGGGTTCATGTCAAAATCCAAACACACTCCTGCTATTGAGAGTGCGTTTGATGAAATCCACAGCACATCTGCCCCATATGTGTGGGTAATTTCTCCTCTTAATGAGCCCCTTCAGCTGAAACAGTTTGCAGTTAAATACTAAAATGCAGTTGTTTGTTCCAGCAGGTGCTTATTTACGTGCATGCGTCACATCCACATGCCATCTAACGTCTCAGACTCGTCAATAAACGGTCAGTGCGGCGTGTGAGGTTTCTGTGTAAGTGTTTAGAGAGACCTGATGAGGCGAGGTGTGGACACACAGCGCTACACTGTGTGGAAAGGGAAAAGGGACTTGTTCCAAAAGCAACACGGCACAGGGAGGGCGTTGATCGACTACAGACATGATGTGGTTGTGTGTGAGTAAGGTGGAGAGCAGAAATGAGCCATACTTAGAGGGGCTTGAAGTTACCTCACAGGCTGGCAGTTGTTTTGCTATTTTGAACAGAAACCCTGATTTGATGCAACTAATCTTGAGGTTCTTGGAGTTTTAGGGCAATGTAGGCTTTTGGAAAAGGTAAAATGAACTAAAAAAATTTAAAAGATAAAGTAAAATAAATAAATAAACTGAAAATGTTGACCACCATCTAATAAGACAGTAACTGAATAATGTTTTTTTTTTTTATCTATTTTGTGGAGTGTTAAAAAACACAAAGTGGCAACATTACAAATTAAATCTTAGATTAAATTAGAGCTTTAAAGATTTTGATTTTAGTTTATTTACCCCTATTTCTTGGTTTCTTGTGTTGGGTGAAACTATATGCACCCAATCTAATGGGATTAATGGCTTTAATAACATAATACTTACAACCATGGCTACAGGTTTACACAGTATAATAGTTAGCTAGATGTTAACATGCTAGCAACTTTGGTTACTGGTTTAAACAATAAAATAAATAGCCTAATGTTATCTAATGCTGGGTTTTAATTACATTATATAATACTTAGCCAAAAAAATAGTTTGTTTGTTAGCAAACTCAGCTAGTTATTAATGCAAAATAGCTACTGCTGGAGAGGAAACATTTGCTAAGCTAAATAATTAGCTGGCAGGTGTTGTGTTTAGACAGCCGGTTAGCTTAGGTAATACTGCTAAATAATAATAATAAGCTAATTCTGTTTCACACACATTTCAGGGTTTTTTGAGTTTGGTCCAGAAACCAGTACTCTGTAAACAAAGCTATTTTGCTAACATTTGTTGACATTTAGCTACATTTCTTATGCTCCAAGTGTTGTTATTTTCAACTCTTCTTCAGGAATAAATTTAGTTAAAGGTGAATTGTCACTTTACTACATAGGCTATAACATAATGGTACTGTAGGAACTTGCCATTTCGGACTCAACTAATGAAAGAATGTTTCAATAATCATCTGTGATGAAATAACATTCTGGCCCTGAGGTTGGAGTGATTCCTCAGCCCTTAAAGGAATTATTCAATAAACTTTAGCACAGCTAAAGTTTAAAAAAAATAAAAAGTCTACCAATGTGGATTCCAAAGGGAAATAGCACAGTGAAGTTGACGAAAGTGACAAGGGTGACGTCACTGTTACTGTCAGTGTCAATTACCAAGTGTGTTCTTTTCACATCTGATGAAAACATGTGCATGTAAAGTGAATGTGAACAAAGCAGTTTTTCACGCAAAACGACTTTTATCCTCCTAATGAGTTATTTCATAATTCTGTGTTGGGAACGCAGCACAGCAACACAACAGCATGGTACTCAAAACAAAAACAAGAACACAATGATAATTTGTCAAATGAGACTTCTGTAACTAATTCAAAGCAGTCCAGAAAAGAGACAGAAAATAGAATCCCATCCACCCTAAAGCATTTCAGTAAATTTCGCTTAATAGCCTGAAAAGCAACAGGCTTTTTTTTCCCTGCAGTTTTTACTGAAAGCAAACTAGAAACCCAAGACACTCCTTTAGAAGAATGGGAAAATAATGATTGTCGGATTAGCAGGAACATACTACTAAGTAACTTGCTAAACCCAAACTTGAATGAAAACACAACGTTACTAGGATATGGTGACAGCAAAACAAACGCAAAGGTCACACCTGATTGGTTCAATCTGTCAGCCAAATGTTTTTAAAAAGCTTATTCCTGAATTTCCGTTCATTTCGTCATGATCTCTGTTGTCACTGGCCATTGATCAGATCCATTGAGATTTGTTCCAGTGGATCAGTATGCTACTACTGTACCTGCTACTACAACCAGAGAATGAAACTCTATCAGAAGAAAGACATTAGAGTCTGGGGTGGTAATGGGTGGTATAACGATAGAAACAAAAACACTTATAGATCTGCCAAAGGTACAGTACGGTTTCTATGGCAATTGAGCAAAACTCCACAGGAAACCGGGGCGTCAATACCACTGCACATGCGGCCGTGGGGTAGCACAGATTCCGGTCATATCCTTCTCAATATTCTGTACCAACTATGACTCCGACTGGCCCAAAATATCTTCCCCGACAGTTAGAAGCTAGAAGGTGACTGCAGACTGTGCTAGAAATTTTGATGCATATCCTGACACAGATGGACATCCTGAATGTGCTATGAGATTTATTTTTAAAATCATCGAACTATTGCCCATTGAAAATATATACACATACAACATACAGTCATTTTCTTAACATTATAATATCATGATACTATCAAAAGTAATGAATAAAACATGATGGGGCATGATGTTATAGGAAAATAATCAATGATGGGGTGTGTGATGCTGACGATGTGAAGCACAATTATTGTTACCACCCTGAAGTTGATTATTTTCCTATGAAAGCACATTCCTAAGTGTTGTAAATCCAGCAATTTGCCAATGAATACATTTGTTATTTATTAATGAATGAAATGTTGTAATTTTTTATCCATTTATAGTTGATGCTATGGAATGTCCACAAAGTTAATTCCTATTATCGCTTTTGTAATAGCAGCGAAACAGCTGTTCCTTCACCAGGTTTCTTTTGTCTTGCTCTTGAACGTAAGACAAAAAAAAAAAAAAAAAAAAAAAAAAACACAGCTTCCTCAAAGGAAGTCCTGAAAGTCTTTCCCATTTTGAAAAACTGGATAAACATTATAAAACGCTGACACTGGATACTCCTTCCATAAACAAATGTCTCCTAGGAGTAAACTTCACCACATCAATGATGATATGAATTACAGCCGGAACTACAGTCAGACCTGCTATTACGAAAATTAATTAACACCTTCTAACCAATCAGATTTGAGAATCCAACTTATCTGTGGTATAAACCATTATAAAAGTGTGTTACTGTGATCTGGAGAAACCGCATTTCATAGTCTGAACGATTCAGCAACCAGGGTTTTGGAGAACCACCAGGAGTCATTATAAAATAGTTAGAACTTCTTACGAAGATGCCAATCTCTCTCAGGTGGAACAGCGGACCAACAGTGTGCTGCAAAACCATCCAAGCAGAAGCACACCTCCTGCAATTAACATGCACGAAAACACAACCGGGCCAAGTCCCTGTCAGTACACACATATATTTGAAACAGGTGTAAAGTAGATTAGTCTCACAAAATGACCTGTGTGCTTCCTCAGAAGAGCTGAGGAGCAGATTACTACGTAAAGGCTTCCACAGAAACCCTGTATATAGCTAGAGAGTCCAGTGAGTATAGTTTTCAGCACATCCAGTTGGGAACAGTGTCTGAATTACACCCTCAAGCACCCATTATCTCCACTTTAGGACACTTTAGTGTGGAGTTTACAGACACCATAGAGACAGCAGACCTCCATGCCATCCAATCACTGTCTACATCTCGCCCAAACTTTATTCTTAAAGGACCAGGATGTATTCACTCAGAATAGGTATGTGCTGATATTAAACATTACACCACAGTGCTGGTAAATTCCCAAACCTGACGTGATGATTAATTTCTGTAGCAGCAGGTCTAACAGCTCTAGCTGTAAGGCAAATCACGGTTGTATATTAATGCACTCGTTCTAATACGTTATCATTTCTACAGTAACTCAAAAGGATGTATGAGACACACTCCACCTATGTCTAACAATAGATGGATTTTTAAAAAAGGGTTGTTATTTAAGAATGAAAAACAATTGTTGCCATGGGTAAGCTTTCTGTAAGGAAATGTTTACTGAACATTTATTGATGGATACTCTACATCCACATTCTGAGATAAAGCTTTTCCTAACTTTTCTGCTGAAAGAAAAGTCTTCAGGACTGTGAACTTTGCCCTTTGTTTCTCAGTCATGTGAATGTAACAACTTGCTATAATGTAAGTAATAAGTAACTTGTTTCGCAGAATGTAACTATAAACTAATAAAAAGTATGACATGTTCTTTAATTAACAAAAAAAATTAACAGTTGACAGCTGAATGCTTTTTAACAGTTGAATGCTTTGCTCTGGTATGCTCTTGAATGCTTTGGAATATGCTCTTATTGGAAAATAATCAGCTGCAGGGTGGGAACTGTAAATCAAGCTGGAAATGTGGAGCTTGATGTTAAAAGGAAAATAAATTGCAACCTGACTGTTAGTCACGTATTATATTTATCTAGTCTGGGACTGCTCAAAACTGACATGTAAAAATATATCTCATTTGGACAGAAAATCAAGATTTGTGCCACTTCAACCATATAAGGTAAATACATCCATTAGGGGTGTATTGATACATGCAAAATGTGACAATGTGGAAATGTGTGATTCAGATCAGCGAAATCAGCATTTTATTAATTATGCATGTAATGCAGTTGCACTGTTTGAACACCAGAGGTCCCAATCTGCACAACCCATAGAGTTAAATGCTTCGCACAACACGAAGTTGCAACTTGTAATTCCCTGCCTACATCCGGTAAAAGCCACCAAGAATGCCCCTTAACTTGAAATTTCAATTTGTGAACGTGGGACAGTCCTCTCAACAACCAGTTCCTGGTTACAGAGCGATGTCAAATCAACATGGCTGCTCATACTTTGAACAGTGTAAAGTGGCCCTTCTCTACTTTTAAATTAGTTTTTTCCCCCCTTTGCATATAGAACATGCCAAGGTGGGAGATAATGTTATTACAACTTGCAAATTACCACTTACAAGCTACCATGAATGCAGTAAAAATATACAGAGAGCATGCTGATCATGTGATTGTGTTCTTTCATGGAGAGCCTGTGAGATCATCTGCTCTCGTGAAGTCTGATAGCCCGATAGCTCTGGATTGCAATGACCAACATGGATATGTTGTATTGCTGTACAAGACCACATTACAATGGTTATAAGGAGCTCTCCATTACCTTCAAACAACCCCAAAGAAAGTGGAAATCTGGCATTTTAGCCAACCTTGGAGCTCTATTTCTGCTACAGTGCTCATTATGTTATATTTTTCCTGGGTCAGACACTTTATACAAAAATTTATGATTTTTTTTTTTTAAGATATGGTGAAACTGTAGCACATTTAATTTACAATATTAAACTTCTGTTCCTAGCAATTTCATATTTATCTTGTTTTATACAGACAAAAAGGCATATTTTGAATTTTTTATGAACAGAAAAAAAAAGGAGTCTCTTAATTTTTCTTCATTCAAATCTTGTTCAAAATATTCTGATAATCAAATCGAATTGTAACCAGAGTGTATCGTTACACATTCAGGCTGATGTATTATCCGATACTGAGCTAGGGTTTAAGGCTAATTTTGGTCAGACAGAAATACTCAGTATTGGGTAGCTGCATCTACATAGGCAATCTAGAAATCTAGGACAAGCAGACTCTGAGGTGGTGAAGCAACCCAAGGCCACTTAAGACAATGAGATCAGTTTTGGAATTCTATAACCTCACTGACGCCACTTCAAAAACAAACAAAAACAAAAAAAAAACTGCTACTAAAACAAAATCAGACCCAGTAGGCTGACTTGTGAACAACTCCCTGTTTGATAATCAAGGCATTTCTACAGGCTGCACACTCTACAAGATGCCTGCTAATGGCTTATATCATATATGCACAGGATCTTCAGTTAATAGCTTGTACAAAGTACTGCCAAGAACCCCTAAACTGGTTGTTTGGATTCGGCTACAGGCTCTGTGGAAGTGGATGCTCAGGGGTCTGATGCTTTAGTGCGTAGGAGGCCTCCCAATGTGTCATCTTTTTGAATATGCAGCAAAAAATTAGAATCCGGAGGATACGCTTCTGCCTGACGATTCATTTTGCAATTCAGATCAACATTTTGACCGCTACATTTTGATTCAATCACACCTTTGATGACTGCCCACATGAGAGACATCGAGAATTGACTGTTGATGCGGGACTGCCAAACACTCAAAATGTTATTTCAAATATGCAGTTATTTCCAAATATGGATTTTATAGACAGGGTTCAAAAAAGCCTTAAATGATTCTTCAGCAAGAGCTCAGCCTCCTCAGAGGAACTGGGCATATTTCAGTCTAGTTCACTTTCAATTTGAACTAAAGAAGCACATCACAGAAGGATATCCCTGGTCTACTGTCATCTGTACAACCACGGCTGTTTTCTTGAGATGTTTTTACAACAGTCATCTGACCTCCTGTCCTTTGGCCTAAGCTGAGACTGAGCTTGTCTGAAAGAAACAAAAGTAAAACCACAAACAGCCAAACAACTCGACTCTGAATTGTCTCGACTCTTTCTGCGGAAAATTAACGACAGATCCTAAGGGTTTGTGTGCGTCTCCGATCCAGATGACACAATAAACATCTTGATATGTGATCAACTTTGATATGGATAAAAGATACATTTATAGTGGATAAATCATATAATATTAATTTGAAGCAATGTGCTTTAGAGCTGTTTTTACTGTGATGCATTTTGATGTGATACAATTTATTACAATGTAAAAAAACAAACAAAAAAAACAACAAAAAACAGTATTTTGAATCTCATATTGCTTCCTATTCACTATATATGCTCACTACATAGCGCATAACATAATGAGAAAAATAACAAACAATGACCGAATAGGGGACCAACTACATTAATGTGCTGTGCTTCATTAAGCAGATTTGTTTTCATTTATACTGATAATCCACACTGAGTACACATCATGAAGCATATTACATTGGATTATATTTACATTATGTAGCGAAGCATATTACAGTGGATTATATTTACATTACATAGCAAAGCATATTACATTGGATTATATTCACATTACGTAGCGAAGCATATTACATTGGATTATATTTACATTACGTAGCGAAGCATATTACAGTGGATTATATTTACATTATGTAGCGAAGCATATTACATTGGATTATATTCACATTATGTAGCGAAGCATATTACAGTGGATTATATTTACATTATGTAGCGAAGCATATTACATTGGATTATATTTACATTATGTAGCAAAGCATATTACATTGGATTATATTTACATTACGTAGCGAAGCATATTACAGTGGATTATATTTACATTATGTAGTGAAACATATTACAGTGGATTATATTTACATTATGTAGTGAAACATATTACAGTGGATTATTTTTATATTACGTAGCGAAGCATATTACAGTGAATTATATTTATATTACGTAGCGAAGCATATTACAGTGAATTATATTTATATTACGTAGTGACGTATATTACAGTGGATTATATTTACATTCTGTAGCGAAGCATATTACATTGGATTATATTTACATTATGTAGAGAAGCATATTACAGTGGATTATATTTACATTACGTAGCGAAGCATATTACAGTGGATTATATTTACATTCTGTAGCGAAGCACATTACAGTGGATTATATTTACATTCTGTAGTGAAATATATTACAGTGGATTATTTTTATATTACGTAGCGAAGCATATTACAGTGAATTATATTTATATTAAGTAGTGACGTATATTACAGTGGATTATATTATTGGGGGGATGGGTTTTGAGCTACTGTTTTTTGGTGGCTGTTGCTACCGCTTTTCTGGTGGTTACAGTAAAACCCCAAATATACACACACTCCAGATTCTACCTGCAGTTTTTGACTATTTTCGGCCAAAACAGTGACATCCTAAATAAACACAGCTGACTGATGTTAACTGTATAGTCTACACACATACACTGACAGATTTATATCACCTTAGTGAACACAAAACATTTTCCATTTAACTCGACAGAAAGCAAGGGCACTGCATTAACACATCTTTCCAGCGGGAAAGTCAAAAGGAGACGAGAGATTACTAATGTGAGATGGGGAAGGACACGGGGCTTCCAGGGTGGCAGTTAAACACCTGCGCAACTGTCAATCATTGTAAATTCACATGCTGATTAGCATTTTATTGGGGACAAAACTCTGCCATTTTATAGTGTGTGTGTGTGTGTGTGTGTGTGTGCGAGTGATAACCCATAGCAGCGTACTCAGATGTTAAAATGTCGAGTTCCTATGAAATGCATATTAATGCAATAAATGACATGCATTTATTCTCCTTTTTCCAGGCAGCAAGAACAGGTAACTGTAAGAGAGTTCTGAGAATCAACGACATCTTGGAAGAAACACACACACACACACACACACACTTGCCTGTCTGTTATAGAGATCATCACACAACATGGCTCCTCTCCCAGCAGGAGAGGTGTGCTTTTAAAAACTCTTAGATCTGACCAAACAGGTGCTGCTTCTCTTCTGCAGCACACACACGCACGCGCACACACACACACACACACACACACACACAGTCTTTATTTTCCATCTCCAGTAAGACTGAAAGGTTCTCACAGCAGAGCACAGTATTCCAACTCACTTTTCCACCACAACACTTCACAAATAGCTTATGACAGTAAGAATGCTAATAGTGGATTTGGAGATCTAAGTGGTGAAAAGCTGGAGATCAAAGGAAATGCCCAGAAAGTCAGTCCTCCTGGGAAGCTAGCTAGAACAGGACCACAGAATCAGATGCTATTTTAAACTGAGTCAAAGCAATATTGATCCAGTGAATTCGTTTCCATGTACTAATCTGATGGCTACAGTGAAAGCTAAGGAGCAAGTCAATTAAATGAGTGATCATTTACAAAAGATGGGAAATGTTCTTTACAGTTCCCGCAGGGTCCATTTCAGAGTTTGTTTGATGATTTAGATCAGTGGCTCTCACGACTGATTTTCAATAAATTAAGTTGTTTAAATAACAGCTTTACCCTAGTCAGAGTTGTGGTGGATCTGAAGCCTACCCTGGGAACACTTTATATGAGGCAGAAATATATGCACCATGAACACACATTCATGTTTTTGGGAGGTGAGATGAAACCAGAGAACCCAGAGGAACCCTACATGTCAAACTCAATACAGACAGTAAGCCGAGCTCAGGATCAAACCGGAGAGCCTGAAGCTGTGAGGCAGCAAAGCTACCCACTGTGACACCTGCTGTCACCTGTCATTAAAGTTTAATCCAACTCAAATGTTACTTGTTTTGCTGCTTACTTCTCAAAGCTCAAGCACTGGGCCAAACCACTGTTAGAGATAAGTAGGAATAACACAACACTCTGTGCTGTTATATTAAATAAATGCATGCGGGCGAAGCGATGCCACTACGCCCACCCACAAAGTGCATTATTTTCATAAAAAAAGCACGGTATGGAGTGTGTTATTCCACGTATACCACAGCGATTTGCCTACAATTACAACGTTTAATTTACTGATGAATGACATTGCGCATTGTAAAGGTTCAGGGTTAGATTTAATGTTGTGGAACGTCCGAGAGACAAGTTAGTTCCTGTTCTCACCTATATTATATGACTGCGATAAACAGTTATTCCTTCACCTCTCTCTCTCTTAAAAAAAAAAAATACAGCTTGTCATTTTACCGAGAAACCATAAATCGTAAGTCCTGGGAAACTTTGACTGTTAGAAAGCACTTATATCTGAGACTCCTTTCATAAATGTTAAATAAAGATCTCAAAAAAACATCATCACATTCACAACACTGCATTTTAATTTGTTAAAACACGTTTTTACATTCCGTTCATCATTATTCTTAGATTTTTATGGAGCCATACCCGCCATACATGTCCCTGTGCATGAGACATGGAAGAGAAATTCTTTACACATTTACCATAATGCACAAGTAGAAATATGACACAAAAGCTGTTGGATGGAAAAGCTGCCTCATACACACATGAGTACAACTACACGTCTGCATAAAAAGCACAACAAACACTTTGGAGTGTCTAGATTCATTACGGCCTAATCTCTTAGACTTCTCGAAAGCTCATTCTGGCTGTTCACTCATTTTGAAATGGAAATGATCGTATAAAAAGAGGAGTTCTGAGATATAAGTTAGGGCTCCACTGACCTTTGGCTAATGAGGGCCCGCTAGAGTCATTTACATGTTATGCTCATTTGTTAGTCGAGTGGTGTCTAGTGCTAGTCGAGTGATACAACAGGAAAGAACTTATCTTAAATCTGTCTGCTTAGAGAAAAAACTTGATATACAATTCACTTTGTTGTATAAGTCTCTTTGAGGTACCAGGAATTTTGTTTTACATAAAACAAATAAAAGCACACGTCCAGCCTGCAGCTGGTGTAGTCTAGTTTAGTGTTTGTCCTGTTAGTGTTACTGTAGTTCAGCATTATTTTTTCCTGAGCTGAAACCTTTGCTCTTTACTCCTTATGAAAAAAGTCATTACCTAGTATAGCACATTTTCAAACTATCCAGAATTCACAGCAGATCCACAGCATAGCCATAAACTGCCATATATACGTGCACTCCAGTTTATACCCTGGTTGGCTTGATCATGGTCTAAAATGTGGGATAAATCAGCACCTGTATGCTGAGCTTGATGTAAGTCACATCGTCTAAAAACGATTAAATTGTGCTGTGATGGCAGTGCCGTAAACAGAAATTCAATTCAGTGGGATTAAGAAATATACAAAATAAAATCATGATTGTTTTGTCCTCATCTGTCCAATTAAACTGCTAAGTGTGACACACTCACACGCATTTAAGATGGATGTCAGACAACAGCAGGAAGCTGTTAAGGCACAATCTACTGTCAAACAATCTTTCCATATTAATAACATTGCCATGAAATATATTTATGACACTGAAAAAGATTAAGATAACATGTTAATAACAGGGGGAAATTACACCTTATATATTATAAATCTTGATCTACTTTTCTTACAATACAATGTACTGATATTGCAATGGTTTGATTTATTGTCATTATAAGTATTACAAATGTATTAAAATGTAATATTTTATTTGTGTTAATATCACTGTATGAAGCCTGTATCGAGATCTGTCTCGTATAGTGGCTTTAGTGTATCGTCTAGTGTATGCCTAGTAGGGATGTATTCATACCAGTTTTTTCAGACAGAGTATGAGCAAATAGTCTTTGGTACTTGTTTTGTAAGCAATTCGGGGCATCATGGAGATGTGTTTATGTTGGTAGCTGTCATTTCCTGCTAGCAATGAACTCTCTATTTTGCACCTGTCATTGCTGTTTAAACAGTATCTTTAATAGAAAAGTGGCCAACCTGAGAGCGCTAAGCAGTATCAGCGAGTGTGTTCATAAAAAAAAAAGAAAAGAAAAAAAGAGAAAGAACTGCACCTTGCTCTCTCAAGCAAAGCAAAACACCCTGGCAAAAGGAAGCGTCTCAGTACTCAGTGCTCGCAGAATAGAAGTGCTCTTATGCGCAACAGTTTCTCTGCACACTTGCGTCACTGTTTCATGCTCAAATACCTTTGTGTGTGTGTGTGTGTGCAAATTACGGCACCCTGCACTCTTTTTTAATAGCCATGCTTGCCCTCATGCTCTCTACTGAATGAGTAAATGAGCATGATATTGGACTCAATACCAGGATCAGTATCAATGCATCCCTAATTTATATCCTCCATAAACTAATCACTAATGGTTAAGCATTAAAATATAATTGTTCATTCAGTCATGTTATCTAGATCAGAAGGAATTTTACGTAGCTTGCCATTTCCAAATTTTAGTTGAACACTCTTGCCATAGATACTGATTTACCGTCCAAGTCACAGCACCTACTACAGGACTAAACAAGTGTCAGCAACAATTAGTCTGGAAAGATGTGGTACTATACAATCAGCGGGAGGTAATAAGTACAAGTTTGCACACATGAGGAATGAAAGTAAACACATGAGATGAGAGAGGGAGCGAGAGAGAGAGAGAGAGAGAGAGTGAGCGAGAAAGAGAAAGAAACCTGTTGGAGCAGGTACACACACCCACAAAAGTGAAAAACAAACTTGTGCTGAGGCTGGAATGCTCATTAGAAGAGCAGAGAGTTAGTCACACCTGGAGCAACAATGCCGCACATATCGCACTGCTCTGGCAGAGGGAGGTCCTTAACATCACTACCACATGATTCAACCCCACATGACATGCCTACATACATACAACTCATACAACTGTGCTGTGTGTGGTCACTTTTATTGTTACTGTCAGTTTCACTTTGTTTTTATTCAATAATTTAGTTAATGACATTTCATTTCCTTTTGTCTTGTGCGTTATGTGACTCATCTTTTTCTTCACATTATTGCCATTATTAATTTTACTTACGGCTGGCTTGACTGCATGCTTGCTACTCTGTTATGCCTGGGCCACACGACAAGATTTAACATCCTAACTGATGTTAAAAATGTAGGAGACACTAGATACAGCTCCAGAATTAATGCTCCTTTCTCTGTCTTTCTCCCGTGTACACATAATCAGTTGCATGATATATTGTAACTTATGTAAGGACTAAAATACAACGTGGTGTGCTGTTATAAGAAAATAATTAATGACAGGATGAGTCAATGCAGCTCAACACAAAGAGGAGCTACTCTTAGCACCCCAAAGTGGATTATTTTCCTATAACAGCACAATCTGAAGTGTTTTATTCCCCTTATGACGCAGCAATTTACCAACCCTTACAATTTTTTATAGTTACAACTTTTATAGTTATGATTAACGTTGTGGAACGTTGTGAAACAAGTTAGTTCCTGAGATCACTTACGATAGAACAGCTATAAACAGTCATTACCTCAGTAACCTCTCTTTTTTCCTCTCTCTCTTGAGGTTAGTAAGAAAAAAGAAAGCAGCTTGTTATGTTACCGAGAAACCATAAAATGCACACTCCTCTAACCTGAAGACTTTGACAGAATGACAGAAAACGTAAAGTTACAGCTTGTTACCTGTTACAAAGCACTGTTACAATGGAATTTCCTTCCATAAATGTTTGTTTAACATCTCCTTAAAGAAAACTTCAACATATGAATGATCACATGTCTTTCTTTGTTAAGTAACAGCATGTTTTTCAATTCATTTATTAGCATGTGGCGCATCCACCATACAGGTCAGTGTGAACTAGCCGTAACTATAGAAATGATAACATCAGAAAGCGCACACTAAAATTATTTCAATTACAGCCAGAACTACTGTCAGATCTACTGTTATAGACAATTAATCAACACCTCCTGACCAGTCAGAATTGAGAATTCAGCACCACTATAGTGTAAAAAATATTTTGTATTTTTAATATTTGTAGACATCCACACGATATATGATGCACATCACACATATATAATTTTGCTGAGGTTTTCTAACAAAGCAAATAACAGGTTCAGAGATTTTTGCAAAGCATTTGAAAATTAAATGAAAGAAAACTGGGAGCATATTCTTAGTAAAAAAAAAAAAAATCAGCTATTTTTTTACAGTGAGTAACAAAGAAGTTATAAAAGCACTGACAATAGATGAAAATAATGATAAAAAATTGCTGTTATATACTTTATTTTTGTCAAAGTTAAATAAAAAAATAAAGGTTTTTAATTTTTCTTCCTCATTTTGGTCACCTGCCACTTCCCACCCTCCAGCCAGCTCTTCCCATCATACAACAGTTACCAAATGGGAAGGGTGAAAGCTAACATGTGCTTCCTCAAAAACATGTGAACCCAGCCCACCACACAACTGCTGCTCCTGCTGTGTCACAGGGCAGTGTAACACACTCGGAGTCGAAGCGCTATCTGCCCTCTTCCACATACATGTTCGGCTAGTGTCTCTGTGATCGACAGGGGAGAGAGAGCACGTCATCACTCCCACCTACGCCAATTTGCTCTCTTGGCTTCTCTCTTGGAACTTGCGATTTTTCGACGATAGCACGAACGATTTTCTGTTGCGCCACTCGAGACCTCTTGACAGATTTTTGTAATAAAGTGTCAGTACTTTTTTCTGGCACTTTGCCAACAAACCTAACAGTGAAAATGTATATCTTGCAACACGGCTACTTTCATTCACTAAGTTCTAATGACTATTTCAGCAAGGCCTGACTGAGGTTTTAAGTCTAAGGAGATGAGAGTGGTTTTAGACTACGTCACTGTGCTATTTCTGAATTCACCTCAGCTTTCTGTCCTGCATCACTCGTCTTCCTTCTCTCTCTCTCTAACTGGAGGAGGAATAACCTGCTCATAATGGGATCAGACTTGTCTCTGTAATGCTTGGGCCATACCGTTGATGATTTTCCTATAAGAGCACACTCCACTGTCTTTTATTCCTTACATATCACGATGTATCATGTAAGTGATTATGGGCACACATGTACTCGAGAGAAAGACAGTGAAAGAGTGAGGGGGAGAGAAGGAGAGAAAGAGGCAGTGCAGTGCAGGAGGATGAGTCACCACAGAGACCAGAGACCATCCTCTGCTGCAGAGTCAATCCTAGAACTCCCTGCGAATATCTACATGCAAAAAACACACATGGTAAAGCATAACACGACACGCTGGTGGATTTTAATGCTGTGCTTCAGCGCTATGATGCTAATGATGTCACCTCTGACCAAAATCCATCTCTTTAGTCATCATAGCACAACAATCACTAATACACAGTCAGCTTTAACATTATTTGGCATATAAAAACCATTATACTGTGGAGAACACAGAGCTCTCGGAAGAACAGCTGCTGGAATCATTTCTGAGTTATGAGTGATTAAGTGGCTTATTTCACACAGAATGAGAAAATCTAAGGCACCCCCCTGCCAGAGCAAACTGCTCGTGTGGGCCGGAGGGTGGGGGTTAAAATGTGCTCGCCTTCTAAAGACACCGTATCTCTCGTGCACACACAGCCCTGTTAAAAGGCATGAGAAACTCGATGGCTATGAGAGCAATCACACACACACAAAAATGGAGAAAGCAGCCAGAGGGGGAAATGAGTAGATATGAACCTAGCAGCCCATTTCTTGCTGTCAACACCATCTCTCTGGAATTTGTCACGTTTAAAAAAAACAAGTGTCACCCAATCTAGCCATGAGTGAGATGGATGAAAACAAAGCTTGCACGACCATCAAACAATTTCCACTTGTAACTATAGCTGCTCCTTCCATCCTGGAGTTAAAAAAAAAAAAAAAAAAAAAATGACTTTAGGCTTTTCAGGATCAGTGATGCACAAAAAAGTGGCGCTACACATCATTAATTCAGAGTTGAATAAATATCTGGTCTGAATGTCAGATCATCACGTATAGATCACACAGAAATGATGTGAAGATGCAGAAGATTGCTGATGACTAAAGGCATAAAACACACTTACTGGGAACTTCAGTGTAAGCTCAAATGCTCCCTACAGGGCAGTAATTCAACATCTATGACAAGCTATGGAGTTAAATTATCACTAATCTGATAGTGTAGTGGTATCAGACCTGAAACACTGGTTCGGTATCAGTGCAGAGATGCCACTTGTCGATCCCACCCTCTGGCATCTTTTATGTCACAAACACACCAGACATGTATAAACATGGAACACAATGATATTAAAGCAGCAACTGTCACACCTGTAACGTCTCACATGCATCATTTAAAGGAAGCTTGCAGAAAGTCACCTCAGTTACTAAGAAAATATCATTATTGGACCAGAACAGAATATCACCTGGACTGGTAGTCAGACCTTTAGATAGTATCATCATACTGAGAATGAAAAATGGGATCTATCAGTGGCATAGCTAAGAATAAATTTCAAGGGCGATGAGGAAATACACTACAGTTCCTTTGATTGGGTGAATGTCAGAAAGCGGTCAAAGCGGTGGTGGTGTTCAGAATTGTCATGCCATATTAATAATGTTAACAGGCGTATGAAATCATATACCTTACGACAGTTCTACAGAAAATGATTCCGATAACACGCTCTTATAAAA
This sequence comes from Pangasianodon hypophthalmus, assembly GCF_027358585.1. NCBI lineage: Eukaryota > Metazoa > Chordata > Actinopteri > Siluriformes > Pangasiidae > Pangasianodon > Pangasianodon hypophthalmus. Next base: position 7,377,571 of record NC_069720.1, read on the forward strand.
CCAGATGTGTGCTTCTTCCTCTCCTCCTCCAGCAGACCACCAGTATGTCATCAGCTGTCACCTCCATATCCCTACGCTCAGAATGTAGCTAGCAGCTTTCAAACAGAAACAGGAAAAATCCATGATCCTGACTGGTTACTAGTGATTCTCACCATACTACACAGTAACCAAAAAAATGTGATTAAACAAATAAAGGGACTTGATCGTTTGATGTTTGCAGTTGCAAAACACATATACAACCAGCTATGCTTTGCATGTGATGTTAACCACCCATGAATAAACATCTGGAACTAGCATGAAATAGTTCAGCGGGGGTTCAAACCCAAACCACACCCCCACCAACTACACCTCCGGGATCAACGCATTACTAAGCCAAGCTAATAATTTATCTACATTATATATCTTTATTACAGATGATGATGACATCCCGTTAGCTATCTGAACTGTGTATTGCATGGTTTGGTGTGTTTCGATGGTTAGATAATAGGGATGCACAACACCTTTTTTTTTTCCAGTCTGAGTACAACTACATGTTTTTAGTACTCGTTAATATGGATACCATCATGGAACATTTTAATTGGATGTGTTGATGTTGGTTGCTGCGTGTGGTGCAAGCAATGAACTCCTCAATCTGAGTTTTATGTTTAAGCTGTCATAGAGTTTAAACAGTAACTTTAATAAAGAGTGCAAGAACAGACACCAGAGAGTGAGTAAGTGCAAGGTGCCGTGAATTGCACCTTGACTTGTGAGCAAAGAATACACCCTGGGGAATTAGGGGAATGGAAATGTGTGTATCTCAGTGCTCAGTGCTCGCAGAGCTGAACTGCTCTCTCACAGTTTCTCTGCACGCTTGCCAATACCTTTGTGTGCGTGCAATTCGTGGCACCTTGCACTCATTTTTAATGATTGTGCTTGCTCATATTACTCTGTGCAGGTCAGCCGACCTTGGACTCGATATTAAATATACCGTTTAAATGTTTGGTGAGTAAACACTGTAGATATTTTCACAGAGCACAGTCTGCAACCTGCTTTGTTTGATTGCCATCATTAATCATGTATACATCCAGATCGTGCCGTCGGTTCATCTGGGCAACAATGTACACTTGGCTTAGGTCACGTAGTATCATGTGGAATTGGGAACATCTGTATGAGTAAATGAGCACATTATCAGAGCAATATCCAATACCAGTATCAGTATGAGTGTTGATGCATCCCTATTAGATTATAATCCTGATTCTGGAGATCCCCTGGCAGCCTGGCATGCACTGACACAAATACACCTGTAACACTGCAAAAAAAAATGTTGAAAGCATTGACTGTGCTGAACCACAGTTCCTGAACCGTGGTCCTGAACTGCACTGTGTGTATTAAGATCAACACATTTGTGCATGCAGTGTCATCACAGATCCATCTCACCTCTCATCATAAGTTCTACAGCAAGGCCTAACCTGCAGACTCCAATTCATCCGTGCATTTCATATAAACTTCCTAAGAGCAGTTTTGGGAGTCAAATAACGCGCATTATGCTGGCAAATGTAAACTTCTAGAGCTGTGTCAAGGTGTGCTGCGTTTTTGACGTCATTCCCCAAGCTAATGCTAGCTTAACAGAAAGGTGCTGGTGAGTGCAGGGACAAAAACAAGCACAGAATCACTGCGCAATATATATATATATATATATATATATATATATATATATATATATATATATATATATATATATATATATATACCTAAATAGCCAGGTGAATTACCTGTAATTCGGCCCGTTCCACATCCCACTGTGCTCTCTCCACCTCGAAACGGGCCCATTCGTGCTGCAGAAAGTGCAGAATCCCCGGGATATTATACTGCGCCCTCACCGCCTCTCCGCCTCCGTCGCCCGGCTGCTGAACCGCTTTCGCTCCGCCGGCTAAAGCCGAGTTATTGTTATTGTTAAAGAAGACACCGGGGCCCGCCTGTTCGTCCATGGCCAGGCCGGGAAGGGAGATCCGTTCGCCCAGATTGGCACGACAACTCCGTCTGATGGCTTCTCTCTGTCTCTCACTGTACTTTACAATATCCGCTTTCAGTAAAGCACAGAGGAAAAACAGGCTACCGACAGAGACAGCTCTCTCTACTGGGCAACTCAACTCAAAACCACTAGTGCGTTGGCTAAATCACAAAAAGCTGCCCTGCTCCCTAGATACGCGCACTTTCCCAGACTATGAAATATTAACTTCTACGCCCTACGTAGTGCAACAGTGTCCAACAGCGAGTTGTTTTGGGATTCAGCCGTTATTCTGTGACGTCGCCAGCGAGCTCACGCCCACAAACAGAAGCGTAGGGCGCGCGCGCGCGCACGCTCGCTCTGTCAACATACTACGCTCTGATTGGTTGTCATAAATCACTTCGATCGTAAACATCCAATCGAAGGTGAATGCACTTGTTTGTACGGCAAAGCGTGCGCTGTGCATGATGGGACATGCGGATGGGGACTTTCAAATTTAAACCTGTGTGGTTTTTTTTTTTTTTTTTTTTAGGTCAAAAGTAAACACTTTTTTAGTGCGTATCATTCATTTATATAAACGACAGAAAGGAAAATAAAATGTTTATCATAATAGACTATTATGCAAAAATAATGTTTATTAAAAAATATCAAAAAGTACAAAAAAAAGACATTAAATGACAGCCATTGTATACCAAGAGTATCCAACTAAAATTTGTAAAGGTCCAGTTACATAAAATATGGGGGTTCATTTACAGCACCCAGAAGACTGCTCTGGCAAAGTGTGCATTGCAACAGATACTACAGGCTGTAGTCAGGAACTGTATACCTACACAATGCACAATGCCTGCGTGGGAGTTCTTTCCTCCATTCATCTTCAGTAACTGCTTTGGTCAGGGGGAGGAAACCAAAGAACCTGGAAGAAACTCAGATGGACAAGGGGAGAGTAATCTCAGTAAGCTCAGGATCAAATCAGGGACCCTAGCATTAATCCCATATATGATTTTAATAGCTGCAGGGTAGGTATACCTAATAAAGTGGCCCCTGAGTAGACATTGCATGACATTATTTTATTGGGTATACATGTCAATCTATGTACTGGCAATAGATTTATGCAGTTAGACTACAGCATCATTTTCCAAAATGTAGTCATGAATGATTGGAAGTTATACAACACAATTCTTTTGCACTGAGAATCAAGCCTAGGGAGGAAATTCCTAAACATCATTATAGTGGTGCCAGCGGGATTCAGCCCTTGTTTCATCTCTAAAAAGAGTGATGCAGCATCACTGTATTCCTTTAGTCTGTGTCTGTCTGTCACCTCCTCATAATGTTCCAAAACTTTATTCATGGTAACACTGCCATCAACACCATCATACTCATGCTCTCATAAATCACTTCTACTATGGAGTTCTCATTAACATGGCAGCATGGTGGAACAGTGGGTGGTATCGCCCTCTCACAGCTCCAGTGTCCCTGGCTCAATTCTGAACTCGGGTTACTGCCTGTGTAGAGTTTCACATGTTCTCTCTGTGTCTGCATGGGCTTCCTCTGGGTTCTCTGGTTTCCTCCCACCTACCAAAAGTATGCATGTAGGTGGACTGGCTACTCTAAATTGCACCTAGGTGTGAGTAATTGTGCATGTTTGGGTGAACATGTCTGCGTGTGTACATGGTGTCCTGCAATGGATTAGCATCACATTAAGGGTGTATTCCCACCTCGCTCCCAGTGTTCCCAGGATGGGCTCTGGACCTACTGTGACCCTGACCAGGATAAAGATGAATGAATGATTTCTGGAAAATGGTGTGAAAATGAAGAAAAGCAGCTGTTGCTCTTTTGTTTTTAGGAGCTAACACTGAAATCTGATAGTTATTACTGGGGTTTGTGAATGTTACAAATTCTTCTCTTATTAAACACCATCGTAAGTGTGTTAGCAACGTGTCTCTGTGATGTGAGCACGACACACAATCAATCTTTTCACAGGAATAACAAAACTATATTATTAACCAAGAAATTAGCACCAGAATTGCAAAAACACATCAGAAATATTTCAATATAATCTTTTTAATGCTGTTTGTATTTTTTTTTTTTTTTTTTTTTTTTTGGACATTTACTTCATAAAAGTCTTTGAGAATGAATAACACATTCACCCACACACAACACTCTCAGAAATAAAGAGACCAAACTGTATTATTCCAAACTGTATTATTAGTACCTTTGTATCTTTACCTGTGCAGGTGCCCTCATTTTGCAAGTTGCTTTTGGAGTAAAGCATTAAAAGTGGATCAGTCGTCCTTAAGGTCCAATTATGTACCTGAAATCAAGTCAAGTGGCTTTACTGTCATTTTAACCATATACAACTAGTACAGTACACAGTGAAATATGTGACGTAATATTCAGCAGACAAGCTTATACCATATATGGTCATAGCAGTTATTGGGGTAGCAGCCAGATAGAGAGTATAGTAGTGACAAGAAATTAATTTCATTTCATAGGTATTATGAGATATAGGCTACTAAAGGTACAAAAGTTGTGCCTCAAAAATTAAAAGAACATGGTCAGAGATTCATTTACACGAACTTTAATAATCTCTATTACCATAAACCCAACAACACTGTCGTAACACACACACAAAGCACAAAATACTGTCGTAAACAGTAACATAATTGGGTGCATAAGATTCTTGATGGACCACTCAAGCACCCAGCTATATAATGCTTTTATTTCTGAGACTGAAGCCCTGTTCAGCTTGTTTTTTTCCCCTCATTTTGATCTGCAAATCAGCCAAGCTCATAATCCAGCAGGCAGTGGGGAATGGGAAGGATCAGGCCCAGCAGCTACGTCACCTGATGGGCGCTATTTAATTCGAGTTAGGTGCACTTGATGAGTAATCAGCGCGCGCGCGGATCACAGGCCGTGGGAACCCGGCGCGGAGAGTGGGACATCCTCCACCATGGCTCCGTTTGAGAAAGCCCAGCACCCCAAGCCTTTCAAACAGAGGAAGAGCTTTGGTAACCTGCTTTAATTACGTCTTAAATCGTCTCACATGTTTGTATTCTCTTTCTGACTGGTATTTTATGTAATTTTTGTTCATAAACAGCAACGCGAAAGCAGGAGGTGGCGGGAATCAGGAGCAAATTTCCAACCAAAGTGCCGGTAAGCTCATGAAAATGTCGGCCATTAGAGGCCTCAATGACTCCGAGATTTCCCCTTCTACCTTCACCATGTCTACCAAACTAACTGCTGGTACAACCAAACAGCTTTTCTGCCTTTTACCTGCATGCCATGGGTTTATTATTATTATTATTATTATTATTGTTGTTGTTGTTGTTGTTATTTTGCATTTTTAATTTTTTTAAATCCCCTGGTTAATGTTATGTTGTGTCCAAGCCCCTGTTGTAATAAAGATACCTGACAAAGCTCAGAAAGCTCCACAGTAACCTTATAAACACATTCAGCCACATCAGTGAGTACAGATTTATCACTTTTTAAAAAAATTGTTAAAAATTCTATATCAAATATAAACAAAAACCCAGCTTTTTATTTTTAATTTTTTTGATGGGTGTTTTTTTTTTTTTTTTTTTTTTTTTTTTAGATATTGAACCATATAGTGCTTAACTATAAGCAGAGGAAGATTTTAATTTATCACCCAGATGAGATTGAGTCTGGTTCCTCTTGAGGTTTCTTGCTCATGTTGTCTCGGAGTTTTTCCTTGCCACCGTCGCCTCTGGCTTGCTCGTTAGGGATACATTTACAATTTATTTTGGCTTCATTTAATTTGAATGTATTTATTTCTGTTAAGCTGCTTTGTGGTGATGTCCATAGTTAAAAGCACTATACAAATAAAATTGAATTGAAATTTAAAAAAAAAAAAAAATCTGCATTTGTGGATAAAATGCTTAGCCAATATGATAATGTAATTTATCAAAGCTTCATAGTTCCCACATTTAATATCTGCAAGAGACAAGTTTGCTCAGGATTCTCGGTAGAGGAGTTAGTCTACATAGTGCATTTTGATAAAGTTAGCACTTAGGAACTCATGAGAAGGATGGATATCCACCAATATTTTAGTGAGTCTTTAATTTTGGGGAAAAAACTGGAAATTTTAAATAAGAGGTTCTAATATAAGTTTGCCTCTCAAGAGAGACCTACTTCATTTCTTACAGACCAAAATGGGCAAAAAAAAAAATTAAGAATGTGCCTAATATACCTATTAGAACATATCTCACTTATAAACTCAAGGTATCTGCATGCCATGAATCCTAAATTAGCATTTAGTGTCAAGCTGTAAAGAGTGATGTGATCCTTCAGGTCCAATTTAATGCATTATATTCACATTTTCATGTAAAGGATACATACTAAAGAGTACATCTTTTGTACCAAGATGATACAGCTACACAGTCTCAGATTATTTTAACAAACTGTACATTTCCATGTTGCTGGGGTGGTACCATCAAAGGAACATCATCTGTACCACTTTTGGACCACTAATGTGTTTTTATAATTATTAAAAAAAAAAAGCTTTACTCTAAAAGCTAATTAAAGTTATACCACATGCTCCTTAAAGTACAATTATCTCCCCTTGATGGTACCACATCAGCAACAAGGAAAAGTACAGTTTTGGTACCTTCTTTTATGTCTGAAAGTGTAGGTCTCCAATGTTGTAACTGAAGCCATACACTCCCCGCCCCCTTCCTGGACATCCTAGGTTGCGTATGACTAATCATGAGATAATCTTTAACAGCCTTTGTGGGTCTTGAATCATTTTTTTACAGGTAGGTCAAAAAAGTTCTGATTTTGCTGTAGATCACATTTTAGGATTGATTTTAGTGAAGTGTTTGTGGGCTGCTTTGGTGCTGTGATATTGATAAATATTTTTAAACGGCCCACTTTTTTTTTTTTTTTTTTTTTTTTAAAAGTTAAACATGTTAAAATCTTTAAGATATTTTATAGTTAAATTAATAAGTAAGGCCTGCTTAGTGTCTCACCTATTTTGCAGTAAATCATATATATAAAATGTTTGTTGTATCTAAAATGGACTTTTCATGAGCGCTGTACTTTTGCATATAGTTCAAATACTGTTTTCTTGCAGGTGATCACTGAATATGTTTGAGGGGAAATAATCTCCAAGCCCACATACCCATTGCTTTACTGCCTAGCCTTTTTTTCCCCCTCTCTCTTCCTCTATCTTCATTATTCCTAGTATTCAAACCTTGTATCTAGAAGAAGCAGCCACATACTTTTGTCTGAACATCATAGGTTGGCTATATGATTATTATGCAAGTAATTGTTAGTTTATTAGACTTGTAGGAATATCAAGTATGTGCATTTTTACATGTATATAAAGTTTGTGGGCTACTAATATGAATGTTTATGGTTTAGTTTAGTTTTTTTTAATGTTCAGGTCCAGTATGAATTATTTTTTTTAATAATAGACATTCTGTACTTCAGAAAGATGCATACGGAAGTCACTTGAACCAGGAATGGAAAGTTAGCCTGGTTTTTTTGGTCTCACCTGTTTGTGGAAAATCCTTTATTTTTTTGGTGGTATATCTGAAATGAGTGCTGTACTTTTGCATGTAGTTTAAATACTGTTTTCTTGCAGGTGATTATAGAAAGATATCATCGTGAAAAATACCTTCCGCCGTTGGATAAAACAAAGTTCCTTGTTCCCCAAGAACTCACCATGACACAGTTTGTCACCATCATAAGGTGTGTTCTTTTATTTCTTTGGTAGGCTGTCTTTCTAAGATTTGTCCAACTTTGAGAGTCTTAAATACTTGTAACCTTGGATCTATTAGGATATGAGGCTCCAGTCACCACCCACAGCAGCTTTGGTGTTGTGCCAGTGCTTATGATTAAGGACCTGAGGAATTTGGGTTGTATAAAGGACAGGGTGGCTTTGAGTGTTTCTGTGGGAGTGAGCTAAATTAAGGCCTGTTCCCTTTTACTGAATATGGAAAGTGTTCTGATTCCTTTTTATTTAAAAAAAAAAAAAAATTTCATACAAGAAAGTGAATGATTACATGTTGATAACTAAAAGATTAAAAGATGAATGAAGAGAATGACTGAAGATAGCATTGACCTTTAAAGACTAGCATTAACTAAAATGGTGTAGTTCAAGTACATTAACACCACTTGGCTTAATTTTGTAAGATTAACTTGTTGAGCCAGCTAAATGGAATGGCAGTGTTTTCCCTATTCCCCAAATAAAACCAGCCGACAATCTTCTACAAGGCGTCCCAAAAGTCCCAAAACAGGACTATGTATGCCAGCACCATGTCCTTTGTGCCTTCATCAGTGGATTTCCACTTCTCAGTCGTTCTGCAACACTTCCAGTCTTTTTGAATTTAATAAGTTAGGCAACAGTGTTGTGTGATGTGCTTGTCATGTTTCCTGTTAAAGTCCATCGCAACATTGCGACAGCTTCCTGATCCAGCTATGAGAATGATTTCAATACATTCTTTTGTCAAAGGTATTCTTAAAGGCTATCTGAAAAAAATATACATAAACTAAATATGAGAAATTTTGGGAGACACTTTGCTAAAACGTGTAAATTTCCCCTATGTATGGAGAGTTTTGGGACATCCTGTAGATCAAAGGAGAGAAGTTGTGCAGAGGGAGCACACCTCAGCAGCAGTGGGTTATCACATCAGCTATATCAGAGGAGGCGTAGCTCTAGTATAGTGAGTTTTAAACAGTAGAACAATTTCTCATAGGTTACAAAATAATCAATATTCTTAATTGTACTGAAATGGTGTACAAGCATCTGCATTTCCTTAGTAGGTAATAAGTGTCAAAAGATGGTTCCCTATGTACCAACTAATCAGCACAGAAACACTCACTGATGGAATCATCATATAAAAATAGTGATTAAAGAGATTGCAGAGCAGCAAGGTTCTCTAACTGGTATTCCCATTATTTACTTGCTGTAGCAGCATACTCCTTGAAAAAATTCCAGTCTCCATCCTGTGCAGCTTTCCATTACTTTATCAGCTGAATTGAATTTTGTCTGATGGGCCCTTGGAGGGAAATGGTATCAGATCAATATAACTCTACAGTTTAACTAATGAGCAATAAACATTGAGAGCCAAAGAAGCAATAAATATTTCAAAAATATAACCTCACTGTACTGAGTATGTGCCCTGTTATCCCTTGTGCTGCAAAAAAAATCGACTAGGGATAAGCAGGAGCAAAGAAACCACTTTTGGATTTATTTTGGCCATACATTTTTCTTTTTGTTTTGTTTTTTGTTTTTGTTTTTCTTCAAATTTGAATTTCTGTTGCTTCTTTGAGGTAATTGTGTGTTTGAAATTGAAGGAATCTTGCCTTGCGATTCTGGCATCTTATTGCTTCTCCTTTTCAGAAACCGGATGACGCTCATGCCAAGCCAGGCTTTCTACCTGCTCATCAACAATGCGGGCATCGCCAGCATGTCTCTCACTATGGCACAAGTGTACAAGGACCACAAAGATGAGGATGGCTTTCTCTATATGACCTATGCCTCTCAAGAAATGTTTGGACACTGTGGAAGTGTGTATCAGCTCTCCAGACGATGATCTGAAATGTTGCATTGGGATGAGGGGGTGTTTAAAAACTTTAGGTGAAACACTATTTAAGAATGCTTGTACATAATATTGATTTGTATAGTTTTAAAAATTCTGCATTTTTGTGTGTAATGGGAGTGTGTTTTAATTAACAAAGTAATAAATTGTATCTGTCATTCTTGTGTCGGTCACTAGAGTGCAGCTTTGTCAAACTGAATCTCTAACCACACAAATCTGGTCATTTTCTACTCGCCTGGGCTTGGATTAAAGTATTTTGTGCATTGTTTTTTTTTCCTTTTGTTTTTGGTTTCTTTTTTTTCTTTATTTTTTTTGGTTCAGGTGGTACAGGAACATCTGTGCCCATATTATTCAGCCATCCTGGCAGGTTTATACATGAATAGGCTATTTGTTTGAAACTATATCTCCATATCCTTTTACCATCTTAAATAGCCTAACATTTTTATTGATGGCTCGTTAACTGTTAGTAACTTGGCTTGAATCTGTCAAACAAGAAGTACAGGTTCAGGGCAACAGCCAGACCTGGGGCTTGCAAGGTGTGTGTGTGTAAATTTATTTATTTATTTATTTATTTTTTAATTTTTTTTTTTTTTAATTAAATTCAAAAGTATATTTTCATTATTTTACGATAGTTATGTTTAAACCAAAGCAGAAAAATACTGTTTGTTCTGTATAAAAGCAGACAAAAACTGGACTCCATTTACATTTGGGAATGAAGAGCTTGTCCATGAGAATAGTGGTGATCAATTAATATTTGGGTCGTTTAGACTTACCATAAAGCCATTTTATCTCATCAAATGGAAATGCAGATAGGTCGAAACCAATGTAGACAGGCAATTATGAGTCTCTGATCAGAAGGGTTTAACATATTTCCATGCAAGAAAAAAGTTCAATAGACTCACAGTAGGAATAACAAAAGATACAAGGAGTATTTTTAAAACAAGAGATGTGCAAAACAATCTTAAAACGAGTTTCTTTTACCCTTGGATCATACCACTTACTGAACTGAATAAACTGAATATTAAATTGCATGCTGTGATGCCTCCAGAAATAAAATATTAGATAACAGAAAAGGCAATGAAGTGCCTACACTTCACTCGCATCAAGAAATGCATAAAAATAAGTTAGAAATATGTCTAACCCTACACGTTCACTTGTAAACTGATGTTGCCCCTGCAATGATGTATCAAAACACAGTTGTGTTCAAAATAATAGTGTGTTTAAAAAAAGTGAGTAAAGCTCAAAATCCTTATAATAACTTTTATTTCAATACACACAACTGCATTGGGAACACTGCACATTCTATTCTAAATCAAAACATGAAGAAAAATTGATCAAATTGATCGAAAGTGAAGAAAAAGAAATATTAGGCTGTTCAAAAAAATAGCAGGGTCTGCATTTTTCTTTACAAAGTCAAACCTTTACTGTATAAACTGAAAAATGCTTGAAGATTTAGCTTTCTTGTGAATCACTGAACTAATACTTAGTTGTATAGCCACGGTTTCGGAGAACTGCTTCACATCTGTGTTGCATGGAGTCGACCAACTTTTGGCACCTGGGAAGAGGTATTCCAGCCCAGGACAATTGCACTACATATCACAATTCCTCTGCATTTCTTGGTTTTGCCTCAGAAACAGCATTTTTGATGTCACCCCACAAGTTTTCTATTGGATTAAGGTCCAGAGATTGGGCTGGCCGTTAATCTTGTTGGTCTGGAACCAAGATGCTGCTCGTTTACTGGTGTGTTTGGGGTCTTTATCTTGTTGAAACACCATTTCAAGGGTATTTCCTCTTCGGCATAAGGCAACATGACCTCTTTAAGTATTTTATTGTACTCAAACTGATCCATGATCCCTGGAATGCGATAAATAGGCCCAACACTGTAGTATGAGAAACATCCCCTTATCACGATGCTTGCGCCACCATGCTTCACTGTCTTCACAGCGTACTGTGGCTTGAATTCAGTGTTTGGGGGTCGTCTGACAAACTGTCTGCGGCCCATAAACACAAAAAGAACAATCTTGCTTTCATCAGTCCACAAAATATTGCGCCATTTCTCTTTAGGCCAGTCAGTGTGTTCTTTGGCAAATTGTAACCTCTTCAGCATGTGTCATTTTTTCAACAATGGGACTTTGCGGGGGCTTCTTGCCGATAGCTTGGCTTCACATAGGTGTCTTCTAGTTGTTACAGTATTCACAGGTAACTTTAGACTTTCTCTGATCACCCTGGAGCTGATCATTGGCTGAGTCTTTGCCATTTTGGCTATTCTCTGTTCCATTCAATTGGTAGTTTTCCGTTTTCTTCCACGTTTTTCTGGAATATCATTTTAGCTGAGTAGCCTATCATTTTCTGCACTTCTTTATATGTTTTCCCCTCTCTAATCAACTTTTTAATCAAAGTACGCTGTTCTTCTGAACAATGTCTGGAACGACCCATTTTACTCAGATTTTCAGAGAGAAATGCACAGTACAACATTTGCTGCCTTCGTCCTTAAATAAGGGCCACTTGTTTGACACCAGTTTTTTCACAGAATGATTTACCTCTCTAATTGATCTCCACACTGCTATTATTTTGAACACGCCCTTTTCAATTAATGATTCAGTTTCACAGAATCAGCAGCATGCATGTCATGACTGTTGGGTCTGTTGGTTTTCTATTACTCTACTACACCTACTAGTAAAATATTTGCCATGTAGAAATATAATTTCTACCAAAAACAGTGATTGATCTGGTTAGTGATGTTAGACTGCTATTATTTTGAGAACATTATTTTAACCCTGGATTTTCCAGTAAGGATTTCAGTTTCCTGAAATTTCTTTCTTAAAAGAACATGGCAAAAGTGCTTTCACTGGGATCAGTCTGTGCACTCAAATCAATTTCATTAAAAGAACTGGACTATAAGCATGATTTATGTGAGTTTAAGGTGAATAATGGAAAACTGTAACACGTTTTACATTGAAAAATACTGGGTATAAAAAAATTTTCTCTGCAAGCGGCTGATTATCTACACACTGTGAGTTTGCAAGAAAATATATCATATAATTAGAATAAACCATAATTTAAACCATATACAGTAAACAGTGGCACACTAATTTGAAGAACATACTTTTTTTTCCTCTATTGAATGATAAATTGCTTGGAGTAGTGCATAAGCAAATAAATATGAATACAGCAAAACCACTGCAGTGACATTTTTCAGTGTCTTTTTTTTCTTTTTTTCTTTTCTTCAGCTTTATCTATGTAGATGTCAGCATGTTTGGTAATTTTGCAATTACCTGTGCTAAGGTTGCTTGTTTAACAACCCATGTTTCATCATAGCCAGTACCACACTCAGCAAGATTTTCTCTTCTACATTTTCCTTCAAAAGAACCAGAGTGATGCAAAAATAAAAGGAAAAAAACTCCCCACAAAAAACCCTAACCTGATCTGCCCTATAATCATTAATGGCAGAATGATTTATAATCCTAGACGATGGGTTCTCTTTTGAGTGTGGTTCCTCTCAGGGAAACCTCTGGGAGATTTTGCTTACTACAGTTGTCTCTCGGCGGATCTAGAATTACATCCTACATCCGGACTTCTGTCAATCTGTGATAATGTCTATTGTTAAATGTCCTGTAGACACTGAATAGAATTGAATTGAACTGAAAATCACCAAACATTGTATTAAATTTTGTAAGAAAGCACTAGTGGGTGGCAGTAGAATGTTTAGCTTTATATTTTTCTATATTTAATGTTATTTGAGTTGTGTGTATGTAATATTTGTATTGGAAAAATGAAGGAGGTCTAAAGCCACAGTAAGCAAATAAATGGAGCTGTAAATGTGAAGCAAACAGTTTCATTTCCTAACTGCAGCTTTAAAGTGCTATTCGTACAATCACAATATGATTTATTCAGGACAAAAAGGTTAACTAGCCTTTGTGAGTGAATACAACACCCTGAAGATGGCACTGTTGAGTTGCAAAACACCCTGTGAAGAGAAACACTGTCAGTATTGCAGAAATTGCTAGTATTGCTCCAATACTAGTGAAAGACATTTATGTTTTATACATACACCTGTAATGTGTCCTCAGGGAATTTATTCAGCCGTATGTATAACTACGAGCTTAAATAACAGGTTTGTAATACATATATGTTGTTGTGTATATATTAGAAGAAAATCACTTATTAAAACCTCCACTTTTGATGCCATTTTGTTCTGTCCGGATTAAACCAACAGCCAGCCTGACATGGCCTTGTCTGTTGCCTTACGCCTTATTTCCTGTTATCCACAGTATTACAGCAGCACTCCTGCTGACACAGCAACATATTCAGGGCCATGTCAGCGCCATCCTCAGCGAGCCTCGTCTTCCAGTGACTGTGTTTAGACTGGTGCCATGGGGGAGTGGAAAGTCCCAGTGAGTCAATAGTGAGATGCATAGGTCTGTTTGTGTAATGCTGAGGAGATCACAGTTTAATGCACCACGGCAAACTACAACAACAGACAAGATTTAATGTGACAGTTCAGCCCAAAAATAAATTGAACACAATTTTCCACTTAGCCCAAATGTAGTGGAGCTAAGACAGGTTTAATGTCTGATAACGTTTGCTTCTTTAGCTTTGCACTAGATCCAGAGGCAGCTGGCACAAAAAGGCTAGCAGAGCCAAGCCTGTATTTCAAAGATTAAAAGATGTCAGTGTTAAGTTTAATTTTTGGCATTCATCATATTATATACTGTAACAAAAGGCAGATAATTTTAGAACCATGTGCAAAAGCACCACAAATGGTAGTAAGAAAAATAGGAAGAAATGAGGTTAGGGCTGATTTCTTTCTAACCCAGACTGTAGATTCATACAGCCAATTAGAACAGTTGTGTCAGGTGATTCCACAGAGTGAAATAGATTTGCTTTCCGTTTGGTTTAGATTCGTCTGCTTAGCCCCCCTGTATTTCAAAGATTAAAAGATGTCAGTATTAAGTTTAATTTTTGACATTCATCATATTATCATATTATATACTGTAACAAAAGGCAGATAATTTTGTACTTTTGTAGAACCATGTGCAAAAGCACCACAACTGGTAGTAAGAAAAATAGGAAGAAATGAGGTTAGGGCTGATTTCTTTCTAACCCAGACTGTAGATTCATACAGCCAGTTAGTAACAGTTGTGTCAGTTGAAATAGATTTGCTCACCATTTTGAACTAATATTTCTTAGTCTGCTTTAGTGACACGTCCATAAGTCAAAACCAGTGATTGAGAAGGTCCATGGTAAATACTGTCGCAGGAGCAATGAAAGTGAACAAGGTGAATTATTTACTCTGTCATTTTTCCAAAATGCCTCTGGAGGAGAAACTAAAAATAGCCTAAGCACACACTGTCTAATCAAAGTACAAATGGACAAAGGGACAGACAACAGAAGCATAAAGAGTTTTGTTTGTTTGTTTGTTTGTTTGCTTGAATGAAAGATACAACTTTTCTGTTTTACTGGTGTGATACCAGTAGAGCATTAAGGACTTAAAAAAGTAGAAATCATGAATTGGGTGTATGAGTAATTGTTTGCCCCACATGATACTTATTATGCAATTATTGAGACCTTGTGCTATAATATATTGCTGAACCCTAATAGTTTCATTGTTGAGCTATTGATAGATATTAGATTTTAGCCTCTCATCTAAAATCATGACCTGCCATCGCAAAGAACTATTATTGTTGCTATCAATAAATAAAGCTTTTGGTTTAGTATCACACCACATAAGCACCAAACTCAGGTCAGAACGTGTTGAGAAAAGTCTGATTTGTACGTTACAAATGATTCGGATGGTAATGGTGTTTAATTTGAATATTTATTCTGCTGTTCATTGAAACTGTTGTAAAAAGCTATTATTCCCTTTAGTTCTAAGCTACATTAGCCTCAAAGCTTTAATACAAAACCTTAAGAAGCAAAACTTCTTTTGGCTAAATTACTACACTGCGGAAAATTGTGGATTTTTACTTTTTAGCCAGAATATAGGTAGGTCTTGCTGCAAAATTCACAAAGGACATTTTGAACCTCATAGCTAGCGTCAGCCATCTTGGAAAAAGTACCTTAATCTTTTCATTACTCTTGAAGCAGTGCCAGAACAATGACAGATCACATTTATTTGACCCAAAAATATGTATGAATACACAGAATACATTTACACACAAGTCTTGAATTTTATGTCAATGGCATATGTCAAGTGCTAATAATAGTCTCTAAACATGTCACACTAATCAGTGGTGTTGCTGTATTCGCCCTCCACGTCCTCTGGCTCTGCTTAGCCAAGCCAAGAGAGTGTGTGGGCTGCTAATAGCATTCTGACAGGTGATGGGAAACCTGCTGCCCCCCATGTGCCAGTCTGCAGACAAACACTTAATTGTCCCGGGTGCCAGCCATGCACACACAGTGCCATAATTAACAGGCTGCCAGCACAGTAATGCCAACCCTTCAAACCAGGGGCAGAGAGTGCACTGACAGTTATTTCATGGATTCATATGCAGCAGTACAACAAACTCAAACTGTCCAGCTAAAAATAACTGCCTATTCTCAGGAAGCTTGTGAGAATACTCTGTAGAGAATCCAACAGGATATGCATTACTAAGATGACTCATTCAGGCCTCTCAGCAGTCAAGAGAACTGCAGAATAAAAAATGAGCTGAGGGTGTAATTAATAAGTAGTTGTAATCTGTGTGTGTAGTTTAGTTATAGTTATAGACTTAGTAGACTAGTCCAGTGCTGTGTGCACGGTCATTCATTAAACCTCCGTGCTTCAGCTGGGACTGGCAAAAACATTCTCTCTCATTAAAGCTCTTTCTTCTGGGGTGGCTTTTTTGGCAGGAGCATAAAACGCCCTCTCAAGCCACTGGAACACATCCTGAATATAATCAAGCTGCCTGCCGTACATCAGCTTAATTGCATTCTTGCCGGGACTATGTCACTTCATTCAGCGGGCTTCCACAGAAAAGAGGGTCGGTGACTCAAAGGCCATGCTCTGATTCAGTAATAGCTAGTCACAATTCTGTCTTGATGTCTGGAAATGACTCAGTGTGTTTTTGGAATTGAAGTATAGTTGATTTTCTCAAACTCAAGAATGAGGAAAACATCTGTGTCTCACCACACGCTAACAATGCATATAATTCAAAGGCAAGAATGCATCAAAATGTATTTCGATACATAAAACAAAATAACCCAAATTCAAAAATATTAAATAAGGAATAAAACACAACAGGGCATGCTTTTATAGGAAAACAATTAATGACAAGGTAGCGTGATTATTTTCATACCAGCATGTCCAGGAATGTTTTATTCCCATTACTGCCAATTACAATTTTTCGTTTAATTAAAGAACAATACAGCATACATTTTATTCATTTGTTAGGTTGAATGTTGTGGAACATCTACAAACCAAGTTCCTGTTATCTCTTACAGTATAAAAGATATAAACAGCCTCTCATTTCTCTCTCTTAAAGTTAATAAGACAAAAAATGTAAACTGTCATGTTGTCTAGAAACTGGAAACCCTCAGTCCTGAAGACGTGTGACTTCTGGCTGTTGCCAAAAATGCTAAGTAAACATTTCCTCACATAAAACTTCACCATATCAACCATCACACACATTTTATAGCTTGGTTGCCATGAGCCATGTGTCCCTTCCAAAATAGAAATGAAACCTATATCACTGACACAGAATATAACGATTCAGGTCTTCTGCTAAATTGAATACAGTTTCTTTTAGTGAATGCTATGAAGCATTAACTGTTTCTGAATTGTTCATTTTTTCTACTAGCTCTCGCAAGAGAATTTATTGCTGGATTTTATATTATAATAGAATTCTGGTTGAGTAGCTGAGGATCTGTACAGGGAGCAAAATTCCTTCCTGAGAATATCTTCTGTGGTTCTGTCCTCCATTCACACTTTCCATCCATCCATCAATGACACCTCTGCCCAGGCCTTGCTTCCTGCAGTGTGAACAGGAAGTGTGGGGTGCCCAGGCCTCACGAGTGCACTTCCTAGCATTACCGCCTATTGTGTCCCAGCTGATATTTTAACTTCAACTTTCAAAGAAATAATAATACAAAATAATTTGTGCAGGTAAACATTTGTTATGACTGTGGATTGTGCTGACTTTACATTTACTCTGCACATCAACCTATTCTCTTTATTGCTCATATTCTTCACTGATCTTAGCAGGCGATGCACACTTCTGAGCCAAGTTAGCTGACAGGAATGTTAAAACAAGGCTAGTGAGTTATAAGTAAGGTTCATGAGGTTCTTCATATATGGTAAAATAAAATTATCATACGTTGGGGATAGATACCCTTTTGCATTCAGTGACTTGTATATCCTTTTATGATGCAAAGCTAATTTTATAAAATACTTATCTACTTTTTTAGGAGTAGACAATATTGCCTAAACATCATAATACTCACTATTCTTTAAAGAGACGGTAGTGATACAGCGGTGCAAGCCAACCATCCAGTCAACCAAACAACCAACTCATCAAACCAACCAAACAAACAATTAATCAACCAACCAATCCATTGATCAATTAATCAACGACCCAACCAAACAACACAGCAGTCATTGAACCAACCAAACAACCAGTCAACCAACCAATCAATAAAACAATCAACAGAACAATCAATGAACCAACCAACCAATAAGTCAGCCAATCAACATACCAATCAAGCATTCAACCAACCAATCAACAAACAAACAAATTAACCAAACAAACAAACAATAAACCAACCAAAGACCAAACAACAAATGAATAAACAAAATACATGTATTTTAAGTCACTAAATAATCTATGTAAAATATAACTGCTGAAAAATGCACCTTGGTCTGACCAGTTGCCAAAAACCCTGGTTGAGCTGGATCTTGGTTTGTACACAAATACACACACACCCCACCACCAGCATACCACATATAGGGAGCTTTTCATTTCTCCAGCTTCCTAGCTGAATAAACTGACTAAAAATGTTTCAGATTTTCACATTGCCTTGCTCTTCTGTTATGTTCTTGCAACAACCTGTCTAAAGTGTTGTAATTAGTAATAGTAACTCATAAGCGGTTTCCATCTACCATTAGCTAACTGCCAATAAACAATCCCATGTCAGCGTAAGTGGGATTTCAGTATCTGAGTCTCGAATTGCATCATTATATTCTCAGCGATTAATTTAGTAGTAGCCAAAATGATCATGGCCATTTTAAAAATTTTGTTAACTACTGATATTAACTTAGTTAACTAACTGTCTCCAAGAAAAGTTAACAACATATCACATTTTTGAGTTCAGAGTTACTTTAACATTTGCAAAAATGAATTAATTACCACAGAAAAAATCAACTGGTACAAAAAGCAGGCTTTAATTTTTAACTGTGAAGAACAGTGGTCAGTGTTATAAAAGCAATGACGATACCTGTGAGGATTTATCTATTTAATATTGTTATATCGTCCAGTCCTACTTCTTATCAGCACTGTTCAGCCAATTAGAAAGCAGGTTTAACAACAAAACACTTTTTTCTATACATCAAACGTTGTTTTAGATATTCAATCTCTTGTGGCCTTATTTACAATATTAATATCACACTGAGATTAGTGCACTCTTTGTCTCTTTTTTTTTTTTTTTGACGAATCACCTACATAGCAAAGATGAATATTTTATAATCATTCCTCAAGGACCTTGGAAGGAACACATGATTATTTAATGGGTGCCAGGGTTAAATGAGACTCTTTCTGGAGGAGGGTCTTATCAGTTGCTGGTTTTTAAGCCCTTAGAGTGAGTGTTAGTAAGGCACTGTGCTATTTATACTCACCTTTGTATTATAATCACTGTATGCACAGATGACACTGGTAATTGCACCTTCCTGACAGCGTCGGTTTCCGTGTAATTATGGATGGTGTCTAAACATAACCGCCCATGCCTAAAGCATTAGTAAGTGTGAAAGGAAATTCAATAAAGCTCGAAATGAGAATAGAAATCTACTGAAAGCCTGCCTGAACTTTTATAGCTTTTGGAATTGGGACACCACAAAAGCATGGAAAAACAGGATAGAAGAGAAAAATCTGGAGTGTGTGCAATAGCTGAAGAATGTGTCATCTGCTCACACAGTGTCACAGGAACACACTCACTCACAGAGTGACAGTTTAGTCACTCTGTTTTGCCACAGGCCTTAGGAAGTGAACAAAACCAGTTCTGTGGTCAGAAGCATGTTAAACAGGAAGAAGGAGAAAAACAAATTGGCTCAGAGTTCACCTCAAGGGGGCAATGTTGTTCCAAGCAAAAAAATAAAAATAAAAAAGTACATGGACAAGGTTCATTCTTTCTTTCTATCTCTCTGTGCATGTGTGTGGGTGTAACGTTAGGTTTTCCCCTGATATTAAATTTCACCGAGAGGCATTGCATGTGAAAGCTGCCGTGTTGCGTATGCTGACCTCAGAGGAGGCCCTTTGTCTCAGTTGCTCTGGTCACATGTTATTGGCTACAGTAAACGCAAAGCTTCCCACGTGATATGGGCCTCAGCGGTGACAAATCTCTCCCCACGTCATCAAACCCTCCGAGAAAATGAAAGCAGTGTGTCTGGCCGGGCACCATCGGCACTTACAGGCCCAACAGGCTAATACCTGTGGCTAAAGCATTTGGGTAATGGATGTGGCTCATATCATCTCTCCTGTAAAAGTGCACATCCAAGGACTCTGAAGCTAGAGCTTTACGAATATACACAACAGGTGATCTTATGGGTCTGGGATGCCACATTTAACCCCTGACCTCTTATCCTAAATTACTCAGATTGTAGGAAAAGGAGAGGACTGTATATGTGGAAATATGACTAATGGTTTGATTGTGTAACAAACTTTTAATGGTCTATCATGTTGGCTTAGAAGCTACAGGTCAAGGCCTTGCACACAAACACACACACACACAGACACACAATCCTCACCTTGTTCAACTCTTCAAACTTGGTTAATGGTGCCCATTGAATCCCCTGGGTTGGCTAATGAATGGAGCACAGTCTGACACAATAATGTAGGTCTGTATCCCACTTCTTGTCCTAACACATGTCTATAATTAACATTAGCGCTAACGTCATGCACACCTTGCTGTACCCCACATTCTGTGTTTGTAGATAATAAAAATGCTCTATATTTATATCCCAGGTTGAATAGTCAGCAGGATGAGAGGATGTAAGACTGAAAGGCTGCTTTTTGTTCAAAACAAGGAGAAAAAATAAATAAATAAAAGGATGGACATCAAAGGTGGGAAACAGGGAGTCAGAACTACCCCCATTCATAATGAGGTCATTATGTTAGTGTAGGTTTTCCTCACAGGTCAGAGGTCAAGGATGGCTTTAATTTTGCCCTTTGCCTACAAAGCAAAGTGTCAAGCATTAAAAATAAATGCTAACAAGCAGTGTGTTATATTGATGCATTATGTCATATTCAAGATGTCTGTTATGTATAGGGCTTTCAAATGGAACTCATGAATTCATGCTTTTGAAATGGGAACAGACATATCTATGGTTCAAGAGGTTGAAGTCATGAGAACACTGGGAAATATGAACAGTAAGCATAGGATAATTAAGATTATGCCTGAGGCTAATAATATAGCTAGTTAGCAGCTATCCTTTTAGGTCTTTTATACAAATAAGGTAACAGCAAAGAAAGTGTAGGAAATACCAACATTTACCTTAGATGTGTTGGTAAATTAGAAGGAAAAGACTACATTTACACTGAGAAAGAGCTAATATGGTACGCAAGCTTAAGCTGGGTAATAATCGAGGCTCCTGATTTAGCTCGTAGCTACTAGCTAGCCTTGTACAGACAAGGTAACAGCATAGTGAACGTGTAAAACAAGACAAAACTTTCTGGAATATCAACATTTACCTCAGATGTGTGGGTAAATTACTAAGAAAAGACTTGGTATGACAACAATTACCCTAAAATTACACTCAATTATTATGGACAAGAAGCAGAAGCTAAATAATCACTATCTAAAAAGCTATCTATTTTGTCTAGCTAGCATGTAGCCTTTACAGAAAATATAAAACACAGTGATAATGGGAGCAATATATCAGTAGAAATTTACCTCAGATGTGCTAGTAAAGCATAAGATAAGACACTGCATGAGTTCATTGTCATTAAAACACTGGGAAATATGGATAGGAACCATAAGCTAGATAATGACTAAAGCTACTGATTTAGCTAGTAATGAGCTAGTATTGTAAGTCTTTTACACAGACAAGGTAACAGCATAGTGAAAGCATAAAACAAGATGGGAATATTATCATTTAGTTCAAATATGTTGGTAAATTACTAAGACAAACTGACTGCAATTAGATGGAAATGACACTCAAGTAGCTGTGAGAACACAAAGAAGTGTGGACAGTGAGCTAAGCTAGATAATGACTGAGGCTAATAATTTTGTCTAGCTAGCATGTAGCAAGTCTTTAATACAGAAAAGGTAAAATCATGGTGACAATGGAATCAAGCCAAAACTAAAAGAGACACCAGGAACATATATGTCAGATTTGTTAGTATACTGTCATGTCTAAGCACTGAGTACAAACTGAGATTCACCTTCGTGATGAATGTCAACACTAAGACCTCAGAACTTTGACTTGTGTATAACAGAAGACTGATGAGCATGACCATTTTTGAACATAGCATTAGGATGCATGTTTGTTGTGATGTAAGTTCTAAATAACACCTGGGGGCTTAACCCATGATGATTACAGCCTTCTTGATTATAACCTGTGTGCCAGAAAACACTTCTAATGCAGTCAGCATAACAGAGTACATTGTACCTGCTCTTTTTTGCCTCCTTATGTGGCACTATGTTTCAGCAGGGCAGGAGATGAGTGGAGAAAGGGAGGAGGCAAAGGGAGGAAGGGTTGTTAGGTAATCAGATACGCTGAGCTGACCAGGACATAAACAGGCAGCTGTGTCTCCGGGACAACCGTGTCCTATTTCCCCCCTGTAACTTATGATGTCACGCGCTTCCCACGAGGCCATGCTTCAGTTTCGACATTAGCTCAATTATTTAGAGCTTTTAATTGAATCAGCCGAGTTCTGGGAGAGACTGCCATGATCATCAAGAAACTCAATCTGTCCTGGTGCTTCACTTGCTGAGCCACATGAATGATGCAAGAGAGAAGAAAGAAAAGAAAAAAAAAAACATAATTGTGTAATCAGACATGCGTTGCAGATGCCAAGAAAGAAAACACTGAGTCGTCTGAGTTTTTCACTGCAGTCTGGGTTCAACAGCTCAAGTTTAGCCCGGACCATGCAATAGGATTGTGCTGACATCTCACCCTCCCACACAAACAGAGGGGAATAAACTTGCTGTAATGCTCACATACACTCCTGTATGCATGCATAGCCACAAAGATAAACACACACACGCATGTGCACAGCCACAGACAAACACAGCAAAATTAACAAATTCAGAAAATGAGTCATATATACAAGCATAAACGCAGTCACCGGTGGACAGCCACAAACAAATATAACAAACTCAGATACAGTTTACAGTTGTTATGCACACAAAAACACACATGCACGCACAAACACGGTTATGCATGGATTTGATGAAGTAATTTAAACCAAACTTTGCTCAAACAGACATCGACTCAGTATTTCAAAGGGAAGAAGGGAAATCTCCATTAGCACAATGTTGTTTTTGTCCAGTCGAGGGGCTCATAAATGTGTCCCCATGCACTTTCTGCTCCCTCATCCTATTTCCCTTGTAACCTCAAAGATAACATCACATCAGCTCTTCGCTGCTGAGGTTAGCATAGTGTGTCTAAACATGCCTACGACTGGTTGGGTATTTTTTTTACCAATCACATTGCGTTTTTCCTCACACGAAACATCGAGTGATACTGCAAACCAGGTCAATAGCTCCACTGGGAGACATGCTTTTTAGGACAAGCCGAGTTTAGAAAGAGGGAAATCTGACCTTAATGTCAGCCATGTCGGCTCTGAACTGTTCTGTACGCACGTAATGGCCTTGCTAACAGCAGGGATAGTGGATCCTCTGAGATTCTGCTAGGCATTAGACTTTCATGCTGCTCTAATTTGGCTGTTTTTCTAAGAATGGCCATGGTTAGGTTCTGGGTTTAATTCTAATTCACTCAGAAAAAAAGGGGAAGCTTCTGGCTAGATCTCTGTCTTTAGCTTCACATGTTTCACCTTTACAAAGACTGCCCTTGTCTTCCAGTTCAGCCCAAAGCTCTCAATGGGCATCCCCCTCCTCTCCCTTTCTCTATCACACACACACACACACACACACACACACACGCACTGCATACTTCCTCTCCTACACTCTGCGTGGAGATTGAGTTTCAGAGGTCTTGGAACAGGCAGAGAGCTGAGACAGGCATGCAGAAGTCACATGGTGCAGAATGACAGCTGTGCATGAATCATGGAGGATTTTATTTCGAGGTAATGATTGTTTAAACCGATTGCAGTTGGGGGAATGGCCACCATTACTGCTGTTAAAGTTAGAGCTCTGTGACAGAACTTGCTAAATATTTACTGGAACATTATTAAAGAGCAGCTACTGGAGGCGGAGAATATGGAAGGGCCTGTGCGGAAATATAAATGTTGACACATTTAGCGTAATAATATTTTTCTACACTGTTATAATCAGTACAAATAGTGGAATATTATGGAATATTATCGCTGAACCCTTGTATGGAGATTTGTAGAATCAGCATTCAGAGGAAAGTAGTAATAAGGGAAAACTGTGATTGTGTGGAATCTGAGGTGGGAAAAGCCAAGAACAGGCCTAACGTCGGCTTATGTTTGAACTCAGTCTCAAAATCCAACCAAAATATCTACATGGCTATGAAGTGAACCATAAGCTTACAATTTCCTGAAAACACAGCCTCTCAAAATCCCCCTAAGCTTTCACTATGAAATATGCTTGGCCAAGACACACAGATCACATAGACACACACAGGCACATGGTCTGGTATGCATTTCTCATTTCAGGTCTCTCTGTTGTTGACCAGGAGAAGAGTTGTTTTTGAAAGGCTTCCACATCACCATACAAAGCAGAGATTACAGCAGCTTTGGTTTTATATGCTTATTGGACACACACACACGCAAGCCTAGAGTGAATTAGACGAGGAATGGTAGTGGAGATGGGGGGGCTGCTTTGGGAAAGAAAACTCTCGCTTGCTCTCTCCATCTCTCCAAACACACACACACACACACACACACAAACAGAGATAGAAAGCCAGGAGTCTGCTCTATTTTCCATTAATGGTAACTGGAGCTAATCCTCAGTGCATTAGAGGTCAGGCTGCCAAACAGACCACAACATGGACCTGGCCATAATCTACCTCCTGCACGCAAGATTTCTCCCAGGGCTCTGAAAGACAGAGGGAGGGGAGGAGAGAGACAGAGAGAGGGATTAAACCTGAATAAAAGAGTCACGCTAGGGTCTATTCTTCCCCATCTGTCTGTATGTACATCAACAACCTCTAAACTCTCATTTCCTATCTGCTGTTCTCTGGAGAGGCTGTTCAAATAGAGAGCAGTTTTCAATACCTTGAACAAAACATTCATATTTAGATCTTATTTTAGGGGTGGAAGCACTCAATCGTGAGAAGAGTAGAAGGGTCTCTGCACACTTAATTCATCATCTAAATATTGAATGACATGGCCAACGCAAGAAGGTCACGTTCTTTTAGGTGATCTCAGCTAATGGAAACGCCTTAAACCTAGCGAATCAATAAAGCTCAGCGGGGCTTCCAGGAAAAAAAGGAGCTGCCTTCCTTTCATCTGTGGAGTTTCCACGGAAACAAGGTCATTGCTTTCTGGATTGCATCCAGGATGCCACAGAGTTTCCATCACCGCACAAACAAACACAACTGTGACCGAACCAGCCAATCACATGCACTCTGAGATCAGACCCATTTCATAACACATGTCTGCAAGTACTCAGATTTCAGGTACCAACCTCCTTCTTCTCTTAAAGAAAAACACGCACAAATTTCTGAGCCTGAAACCTTGTTACCTCAGCCACCCTCGTTAACTAAAGTTAACTACACATCAATCAGGAGTCATTTAAGTTCCTGCTAACCTCATGACCTTGTGACCTTTAACCCTTCTTCAGATGGGGGCGTGGATATGACAGGCGGTACCTGGAACCTGGCTAATCTGCTTTAGCTCTTGCAGAAGACTCAGAGATGTCTAATCCCACTGATCTTAAGCCCAATCGATCTTTCTGTCAATCACTCGTTAACCCCCTCTCGAACCACAGGTCTGAATCTGAAGAGATTTGTGGGACACGTGGTTTGCATTTTTGGGGTCAGGGTTTTTGGTGCATTGTTTTCTGAATATGGCTTAGATTCTTTCAGTGGTAGAATGGTTTCAAAAGTATGTTTTGTCTACATCTCTGTACAACTTGTGTTAAGGCCTCAAGAGGTCCTGTAGACTATTGTAATTTCAATATTTCATGTTCAGTCTTCCATGCATTTTTTTGTTTTGCCAATGTAAACTTTTCCCAGATAACATGTTCCCTGGATGCAAGCTGTTCTAGCAACCTGGCCAGTGTCCATGCAGAGTGAGATGAGCCCAAGCCGATAAGACACAATGGGCTATCTGATACGTTGTGAACGGAAGACGGACCCAACTCCCTTTGTGTCAACGCAGAGCACTCTGGGAAAAGGGGAAAGGGGGAAGAAGTCCAGACTTTGGAGGACAAGGGGCCCGGGATCCAAGCCAAGAACGTCTGAGAAGAAACATTTGTTTCTCATTTGGTCTGCAAGCTTGAGTGAGTGGAGCGGATACTCACATTTCTCTGGTTACAGGAACTGTCCCTTTTTGTTATGTTCCAAATGATGAAGATCTGGAGGCCTTACAAAAGTTTAAGCCAAGCCCAAAATCTCAACCCCAAGCTGAAACATCATTGGTGAACGATTTTTGGCATGAGCAGCAGAATGTTGGCTCTAGGAAATAACAGCGCTCTGCAGCTGCAACTAACTGAGCCAACATTTAACGCTGCGCTCTGTGGCAAACATATTCCCTTTGATGTGCAAGAGCATAGCAAAGCAACTCAAAACTTCAGCGCAATGTAAACAATTTTAAAAGAAATTTAAAATAAAGCACTGGGCTGTTGCTTCTGGAGTGGAGACATGCCCCGCAGCTAGACTCTGATCACTTGATGGATGGGTTCAAAGGGAGGCAGCGTCGTTTATATGCGGAGAGAAGATTGCAGAGTCGAGCCATCAAAATATGTCTCCAGGAAACAAGGCATGTGCTCAAACAGGAGTCAAATATAATGCAATCCACACATGTGCGGTCCATATGCGGGCTGTGAAAGGAGTGTTGACTTAGTCTGAGATGCCGCTGATGCTGGATCGGGGGGTGGTGGTGGTGGGGGGGTTGGGGGAAGGGGGGGCGATGAGAGCTTTTCCGCAGTGTTTGGGCCTCGTGACTGGGGCGCATCTGGTTTTAGTGGAGAGTGATCGACCCCTGCTGCCCACACAGGGCTCTTTATAACGGCTGCCATAGAAACCTGTAGTTAGCACCTGTGGGACCCCCCTTGCCATCACCCCCTGTCTGCATTCTGTGTTCTCAACCCCTCCTCCCCCATTTCCCTTCATTCTTTTCCTTCTTGCTCACTTCCTTTTTTTCTCTTCGTTCCTTCTCTCTGAAACAGCATCCGTTACGCAACACGTCCTCCCTGCTCTGTTTTTCGCTTGCTGAAAACATGCTGGCGCCCCTGAGGCCACAGCTCTCATCCTATCAGAGAGCAGGACCACCACCATGACAACGGGTTACTAAGCAGAATCCAAGAAGGAATGCCACGGTACCCATATCACCACCCAGAGGAAGAGTGGCAGAGATAAAGAGACTCACTATCTTTCTTTCTTTATTTCTTTCTCTCAGTTCCTTGGACCCTAGAGTTACAAAATGTGCCACTGGAATGTTTCTATTCTTTCCCTGTTTTATATATTTACATCTCTTTACTCATGCCTGCTTTTTTGCTATTTCCAGATAGAGTCAGACAGAACAGAGAAAATCTGTCTCAATGCCCTCAAAATAACACAGCCTACTCAGCCACAGCTAAATTTCCTGCTTGTTTTTCCAATTGTTTTTTTTTTTAATTGGCCTCTCACCTTGCTGAAATAGAGACCACCCAGAAGGCTCTAAACTTGTTTCAAAGCTGTTGGGGTTCCAGGTAGGACTTGTCAAAAGGGCTGTTTTGTAGGGATTCCTGTCTCGCCCAAATGAGAAGTGATCTGGAACAGAGTGGACATTTCCATTAGAGACTGTGTATGTGCATGCTTGTGAACAGAGCTGGGCCATTAGTGCTGATGTGCCTCCCTGTTTTAACAGGTTTATAAATAGAGTGATTTATCACGTGGAGAGACGAAGGTGCCTCTGGCACTTTGACTGATGTTAATGAACCTAACACACACAGACAAAAGACGTCACTGGACCTGTTTGGCCCCTCTGCAGTTTACCCAGATTACACAGCAGGGTGTGCGAGCCCCAGGGTAATGAATGTGACATGCACACACAGCCCAGTCAACAGCTAGCGTCTGCCCCAAAGCCTCGCCCCTCTATGATGGATAGACGACCTGGGTTGGTCTGAGAGCACTATGCTGGAGTGAAGGACTAGCCTGGATTTGTTCACCTGACTAGACCAGTCCTCTCATCCACACCCTGTGGCTCTGTAAATACAACGGAGGGTGTCTCCTGGTTTCTGGCTTGTACTGGGGGTCAGTGGGGCTGCAGGACTGATACTTCTGAACCCCTACCAGACACCTCACACCCATCAAGGATTATTATGAATTCTCGAATAGGGAATACTCTGTTGTTTGATTCCCCCAAAGGGACCATAGACCGAAGAGCCCTTAAGAGTGCTAGATGGAACCTTTTTTTTGAGGGTACCCTCATACAGCAAGTTACGGGGAAATAATTTCAAATTCTGAGACAGATCAATCGCTGAGTCTCCATGTGAATGTTCCTAGCTTTATTTCTGTGCTAGCTTCTGAATTGAATTTTGTTTCTCAAAAAATCTTCCCCATTTCTCTGTTTTTATATATTGTATATCTTACATGAATATTTCAAAACCCTACAATTTCCCCCTTCCCCAAATGTAGCCAATCAGCTAAGACGTGTTCAATGTCTGAAGTTTGCTTCTTTAGCTTTACACTGGAGCTATGAAGCTAATAGCTTAGTTAGGAAGGTAGGAAAGCTTACAGTTAGCAATTTAGCATTACATGCTTAATATCACAAACTTGCCTCAAAAGATATCTTGATTCATGATTAAGATTCATGAAGTATCATTCAAGTATTATTGAAAATGTAAATAAACTAATGAAATGATATGAGTCTGATGCTTAGTGTGGAGCAACACTAAAGTGCTGAGGAAGAAAGTGATTCTGCCTTCAAAATGGCTGCCACTATTTTTAGCTTTGTGACATACTTTTGTCTATTTTTAGTCATAACAGTGTATCATACATCAGAAAGCACATAAGCATATCTATGCTTACTGAAAAACCTGATGTGGTTAGAGGCAAGTAGCTCAGAGTAAATCTGTAGCTATTAGCTGCCCTCCTTAGCAACCTGTTAGAAAAATTAGCCTCTACATTTAAACTAAAGAACTAAACTAAAAATCTTTAGATACTCCATCTAACGATGATTATTATTCAAATATTCTTAGTTTTCAGTAAGTTCTTAGGACTTCAGGTAATGGTTCTTCAGTGTTCTTTAATAATGGTTTTCTTAAAAATATGAATAGAACATTACTCATGCAACATTTCCTATTTGACATAAATAAATAAATAAATAAACAAACAAATAAATAAATAAATAAAAAGTTTTTGCTAGTGTTCCTACAACAAAAAATGTTGCGGCAACATTGTAGGAACGTCGACAAATGTGAAATATGGAAACATTCCCAGAGCACCCTAAAAATTTGACATGATTTCATTGTTTCATTGTGAAAACTAAAGTTTAGAAAACATTCTGCCAAACCAAAAACTATTAATAACTAGGACCAAACAAGTCCATCTGGTGTAAGGGAAAACTTGTGTATATTTTTGGCTAAAGTCTTCCTTTAAATGAGAACACTTGCAGCAAAAAAGCAAGAGCGATGCCTATCAATTTTTAAGTGCACTTTCTCTCTCTCTCTCTCTCTCTCTCTCTCTGTCAGTCTGGTACAGCATTATGGCCTTATGAGTCAGCATTAGTTTTTTTAGATTCTGGGCTGCAGTGGATGGTGTGTGTGTGTGTTTTGCATTCCATTGCATTATCATAATGATAAGTGCTGGTAAAGCATTCCACATGACCTCCAGTCCAGCAGGCTCTTGCCAAACCAGCGTGCAGTAATTACCAGGGCGGAGGCCATGCTCAGAGTTTTCTTTTAACCAGAAATCTCTGAAACATTTTAACGTCTTTCTTTTACTCAGCGCAGGAAAAAACAACAATAAGCAACCACGCGGAGACAAGAATGCGAATAAAAAAGCCTAAATCTGTGCCATGTGCTCAAGACCAGGATGTCTGTCCAGATTACTCAACCACGTTGTGCATCCGGCTCCGCTTCTTAACTGGCCACAAAACATATGGAAAAGATCCTCACAAAAACATATCAAAGAACAACTGCACTGTTTAAACAGTTCAAATCCTGGGCACACTCCTATGTGCCCTTGTAAAAGAACAGCCAGTTATTGAAAAGTGCTTGAAATACGTCTTGGTCTCAAACTCATGTGATACGCATGAAAACAGATGCTATGTGTCTGTCTTACGAATGGAAACATACGAATGTCGCATTGGGAATGTATTTCTCACAGCCCTGCTTGTCTGGTCAGAGAGTCCAGAGTCCTCTCTGGCTTTTCTCTCTGCAGCCTCCTACAGCAGGCCCAAGGGGGCGTGCCGTAAACACCGCGCTCTGATTGGACAGAAGCTGGGGGTGTCCAGGATGACCGGGAAAGATGGTGTTGCTGTGGTGACACTGCAGGAGAGGACAGAGAGTCTCTTTGAGTTGGTGGGAGGCTCGGTGAGGGAGCTCGCACCTCAAGACTCTCGGAAAATTACCGGTCTGCATCTGCATAAATACTTTAGGAAATGAGGCTCAGCCTGAGAGCCACAGATGTACAGAAGAAAACAGGAGCTTGGAGGGCATGTTGTGTTAGGGCGCAGGATAAAATACAGAGAAGTCACTTCTGTATATATTTCTGTACCATCAGCTTTTTAATTCAGTACAATCTTTAACAACATTATTATTGTGACAGCTTTCAAATGCTGTCACTCCCCATGGAGGCTGCGTGCATCTTTGGGAAGCATTTGTGCTCCAGAAATAAAGTCTGTCCAGAATGAGGACACCAGTTTTCCTTAGAGAAAACACTCCATTAGGAATTTTGACCCCTCTGACAGACTAACACACTGGGACAATTTATAATCCCATTAGTACCCATGAAATCATTCTCCTTTATGGTCCATTTTTTGTATTTTAGCATTTCTCATATCAGGCAATCCCATAATCCTGTTCACAGCAGTACATTTTAACCAAGCATGGAGGGCAATACTGTCTCTGTGTGTCAATACACTGTATGCTACTAAAGGCTAAAAAATATAAACGCATACTGTAAATCAGTTTTTTTTTTCATTTAATTGTACAGCCAATAATTTTGGCAGCAGTTACCTAGTTGTTTTGAAATTCCTTCAGTGTTTGCTACAAAGCCACACCCCCAAAACACATGCATAGACTAGAATGTCTGAATACTAGAGCAAGAGCTGGGACTTTCTGAATTGACAGCCAAAATGACTGACAAGCAAGTAGAGACAGCTCCTTGTCATGATCGGTTGAATGTTGGTGGTCCACTTTTATAATCCATTTACAGAGTTTTCTTCTGAGCATACTATATTTTATTGAATCTGAAAGTGAGAAGAACCATGTGAAATATTTTATTTTACAAAACAATATTCTGCCTTAATAATCACTGACCACACATTTAAAATGAAGGTGAAATAAAAAACAAAGATTAGACAATTGTTTATTTCTATCTCGTCTCATTGAGTTGCTTTTATTTTTACACAAACCTGATCGAATCCCCACACAAAAAAAACAGATTCCTCTGTCAAAATGAGGAGTCGGAAGTAATTGTGGGGGGATAAGTGTTGCTTGTTTATGCACTGCATGGGAAAGTGCTGCTCAGTGCCTCAGGTAAGGGTGGAACAGGAAATACTGTGGATTGGGGGGAGGTGAAATGATGAAGTGCTGTGTGTGTGTGTGTGTGTGAGAGAGAGAGAGTGTATGTGGGTGTGTTAGTGTGAGGTCTGCTGACAGAGGGGAATTCCACAGCCTGGATTAGCCCGAGCTGACAATGAGCCAACACGTTGAGGGGACGTGTTCTTTATAGATGGTGGAATGTGTGTGTGTGTATGTGTGTGTGTGTGCTGAGGGGGTATATGCTTATGATTTTTTTTATGCTAATCAGTAGAGGTATAGAATCTCATTCAAAGACACCAGTGTCAGTTGATCATTTTCCTTGGTTTAAGTGAGAATAAGATTTTCTTCTTGCTGTCATTTCTATTACAGCAGAAGTGGAAGTTCAAGTAATATGTGTGTGTGTGTGTGTGTGTGTGTGTGTTGGATACACAAGTTATTTAATGCCTTCATTCATTCATCCTTACTGTAAATTAGGCTACTAGTTTGTTTAGATTTTGGAAAACAGGACCAAGTAAATTCATTTAAAATATCACAGAGAGGTAAAAAACAAAAGTAATAACAGCACAAATGGGATTAAAAAAAAACAAAACATTCCAGCACATATCAGCGCATATTACCAGATATGAACTGTGATGTGGTGATGTGGCTGAGATGGAGGAACTGTCAGAGCCAGAATTCCCACACCCTGCTGACACTGTTGGGATTTCTAGCTTGTATTTTCTCCAGGGTTTTCCAGTGTTCCCAAGGGCGTAGTGGTAGGGTGCATATTTAATTAAATATAAATAAGAAAAAGAAAAAATCACTCAAAAAGGCCTCACTCACTTCTGTTTAAATCTTAATAAAGATACGGGTATTTGGAGCACTAAACAGACACAGAGACAGATTGTGTTACACCCCAAAACATAAAGCATACAAACACAGAAACACAGAATAACAATATGGACATTTTCTCAATCCAGATTAATGGGTTTTATACTAATAGTGGTACATCTAACAGTTATAGCACACTATAATTTTTCAGGGATTTTTGCGCTGTAATTATTGTCAGCTATAAACAGCTATAAGCAGTTGAGAAACTACAAAGCACAAAGTTCTCCGTCCGGAAGACTTAACGGAACAGCTTTACCTCTGACTGTTACAAAGCGCTGACACTGGAGACTCCTTCCCTCCACCAGATCAATAATTGCACACATTTTAAAAATCCATTTATATGGAGCAGCCCATGTGTATGTGAATCAAAATAAACCTGTGAACCATTGTCAGAGCTGCTCTTATATAAAATTAATTAATACCTTCTGACGAATCACTATCGAGAATGCGACAGCACTGTGGTTTAAAGAAAATTATTGTTAATAAATTATTGTCATTATATACTGTCTACTATTGTACTGTAACTGTGCTGCCACTAATTTACTGTAAAGTGTAAAGTAATTTTATAATGTGAGTGTGTGCTCGGGTTATTATAGTGGAGAAAAACTAAAATTCCATGAACTAAAATAAAATAATATACAAAAACTAAAACAAAAACTCTAAGTAAACAAGATCTATTGCCTCCAAAACTTACTGAAATAAATTAAAAAGCAGAATTAATGAATTAATTTCCTTCATTTTTTTACACGCAACATTACCGTGACTTGAGTTCTAGTTCAGGGTGGAAAATGGCCCATGGCTTGAAAAGAGTAATTGCCCATTGCAAACATGCCACACAAACACAGTGTATATTTATTCTTTTCTTTTTGAAGATTACGCACAAAAAGCTCCTTTTCAATTCCTAGCTGAAATGACAAAAAAGGTGAAGTGAAGATACCTCTGAATATTTAAAGCTGATTGAAACTAAAAGCCACACTAAAAATGATTTCAAATGAAAACTAAAAGTAACACAACCCTTTAAAAAAAAACAAAAATCTAAACTATAATTACACTGGTGTACACAAATGTGGCCTTCTGAAGGTGGTGCAGGAAAAAAGGACACCCATTTCATACACCTCCAAAGGTGTGCACATTTTATGTTTACTTTTATCCACTCAATAATTAAGGAAATGTAACTGAAATGCTTTACCTCGGACTGTTACAAAGCGCAGACATCGATATGTTTTTGACTGACCATAAGTATTAAAAATAGGCTGCTTTTGTTCATTATATTTCAGGACACACTGACTTCTCTTGCATAACCATTCCTTTTTTCTTGAACTTGGATTTTTAGTGACAGTGATCATTTACTGCTGTGCATCTGGCCTGAAATGGACTCTCTGGCTCACGTCCATGTCCTGCTTTCCAAAACACTGCTTGTCTGTGTTAACTAACGACCCCTTGGAGCTGATGACCCCAATGACCCCACTCAGCACAAGACCCAGAAAAACATGCCTGCTGCTTTCTACCAGGCGTCTCGTTATAACAATCATTAACTCTTTGCCTGCTGGCTTGTTTGTGTAAGGCCTAAGTGGGTGTTGAATAACACTCCTCAGCTTCAGGGCTTTGACTGAAACCCCCTCGTCCTCCCACATCACTGTGTCATTCTCCTAAGTAAAGCTACACGGGGAAGGGTTTGTGTTTTGTGTGTATATTTTTGGGTTGTTTGTGTGTATTTGGGTGGGGTAGGTCTGTTTGCCTATCTGTAAAATTGTGTTTGCATTGTGAACAACTGTGTGTGTATTTGGGTTTGTGTGCGTGTGTGTTAAGGTGGTGTTTTGGGAGATTCCAATTGTCTGGATGATTAGTTACTCTTTAGTGACCTTCAACATGTAATCTAAAGCACGAATAGTAGAAAGTAGAAAGCAGAATAGTACAATCCACACAGTGTGTGTGTGTGTATATATGTGTGTGTGTGTGTGTGTGTGTGTGTGTGTGTTAAGGAGGTGTTTTGGGAGATTCCAATTGTCTGGATGATTAGTTACTCGTTAGTGACCTTCAACATGTAATCTAAAGCACGAATAGTAGAAAGTAGAATGCAGAATAGTACATATATTATATATATACTGTATATATATGAGTGTGTGTGTGTGTGTGTGTGTGGATTGTACTATTCTGCTTTCTACTTTCTACTACAGAATTACTGTTACCACACAAAGTTGATTATTTTCCTATAACACCACATATCAAATTGTTTTTTTCCTTTTATACAACAATACTTTGTCCTTGATTATTTTATTTTTATTTATTTATTTTTTAATGAATGGCACATATGTGTTATCCATTTATAGTTACAGTTAACGTTGTGGAACGTTCATGAAATAAGTTCATGTTATTGCTTACGTCATAACAGGATCAACAAGTTTTTTTTTTCTCTCTTTTGAAGTCATCAAAACACAGCTTGTCATGTTACAGAGAAAATGCAAAGTACAGGAAAGTCCTTCTTTCCTGTGTTGGAAAACTTAAAAGAACAGCTTGACTTCTGTTACAAAATTCTGACACTGGAGACTCCTTCTAAAGATTCTAAAGAACTTGTCCTTAAACAGAAAATTTCCGCATATCCACAATTACTCATGGCTTTTTTTAAAATAATTTTATGTGCAGCATATGCCATGCAAGCTGCTACTAAAAAGAAGTTGTTACTACAGAAATGTATTAGAACTAGTACATTAATATAAACCTTGTAGTCATAAGAAAATCAATCAACACCTTCTTTACTGGGTCCAACTTACTGACTTGACCTTTTTATGCCACCATTATTAGTGCAGCTATTTCTTCATGGAACGAATGTCTTTGCACAAAGCACACTATGGCCTTTTCTGCATTAGCCAAATCCTCAACAGAAAGCCTTGCAGGATGTTGCATTTGGCTTTTCTGCTTGGCAGAGCTCCCGTATTCACCAAGCATGTTCTGCTCTTTCTTTTCCTTTCTCTGATGTCAAAGAACTTCTATAAACTTGGAGTGTGTAGCCTGCTGTGGTTGTATTGGCTGAAGGAGGAAACAGGTAGTATTGAGAAGCTAGTGTTAAGTGTGAGTGCTGGGACTCCAGAGTTCTGTTGAAGTGTTTTGGTTATGCAGGGAGCGCTTACACACACAATACTGTCTGCGGTCTCAAGGCATGTGAGAAATAGAGTGGTAAGGATTCACACACTCACCATTCTGGTGTTGTTTTTCAGCTGCTCGTACGCACAGGAGAACAGAAAGCACACACACACATGCACACACACACACATACACACACACACACACACACACACACAAACATTGAATTGAAAATGTTATCCTCACTGCAGTTGGCCTGAGCGTATTCATATCAACACACACCCACACACACATTCACGCAGACTGAATGAAATGGGTATCGTCTTTGCAGCGCAGTGAATTGGTGTGTATGACTGTGGCCCCACACCCCGTGACAGGTGACCCTCTCTTTCCCACACTTAATAATTGACTCATGAAACCTGAGACAGGCACCTGAACTTTTCCTGCCTCCCAGGCTGCTTTTCCGCCACACACACGTCACACACCTAGGGGACATGTGACAAGACTATTTGTGTGTGACATAATAGGCTCAATGTAATTGGCCCATCCTTTGTGTGTGTGCATACACAAGCGTGAGGCTTTTTTCCATGGTAAATGTTTTATTAGTGGGAGGTCGTAAGTCATCCAATGAGTACAGAGGTTGGGAATGGAGTGTGTGTGGTTGTTGTTGTGTTTTTATATTTTGGTGAGGACCAAAAAGCAAAAGGTTTTGCTTGTAGTGACCTACCAAATGTCCCCCCCAATGATAAGAATATCTGACAGCTTTTATTTTAAAAACTAAAAGAGCCAAAGGGTCCTTTTTGTTACTGAGGTTAAGGTTAGGGTTAGATTCATGTGGAACATAGTGTTAATTAGCTGTGTTCATAATTATGTCTATGGAAGGTCCTCAGAAAAATAATAAGACAAATATGTTTGTTTGTGTATATGTGTGTGCACCTATCATATATACTGTATGGAAAACACAATCATAAAATCAGTTACTGTATAAAAAAATTAATTATGTTCTCAAGCACATGTGTTTCATTTTACACTCTAAGAGGAAGTGGCTCTCTGAATAGCTCTCGTTTTCAAGTCAGACAGGAGAGATCGTGTTTCTTTATGTGTTTTGTGTACGTTTGTGGCCTCACAATGGATTGGCACTATTTCAGCCCAGGTGTGAAGAGGCGTCTGACAAATACACCCCATGTTTTTCTTCTCAGTCCCAACAAGCAGAAACACTCACATACACACTCATACACATGCACTATACATGTAGGTGAGTGTGTATGGCTGGAAGAACAGGGCAGGAGAAGGTTAAGAGGAGGTTGTTTTTCACATTTTTCTCACTTGAACACAGCACGGGATCCTAACAACAAAGACACAGGAAACAAATATACATATCATGCTTTCTTTCACCCCATTGTCTCTTCTCTCTTTATTTTCTCCGTATCTCTTTCAAATCCCTGAAGATCAAGCAACAATAGCACATATAAAACAGAGCAGGGGGGGTTAAACTGTACCCAGATCTCTAATATCACCCCGTACATGGAATTTCATGAACCCCAGTGAGAACATGGATTAGTTTGATAAGGATGAGTGCACTGAAGCACAACTGAAGCTTTAATCACTCACCGGTGTCAGCTAATGATCTCTCGCTGCTGCTTTTTACCCAGAGACGGTTGCCATGGAGATAGAGAGGCGCTCTCTCTCTCTTTCTCTCTCTCTCTATCGCGCTCCATTTATCAGGCAGCCTTGAGACACCATGGTGACAAAGCACATATTCACTCACTAGGGCTGTCTGAAAAATGATCACGTTTATTACTCCGTGGAAGGCAAACAGTAAAGGAGTGACACACACGAAATATCAGATACATTTTATACAAGATACACTTCATATTTCATAGTCTGAACTATATTATACCAAATACAATTCATATTCTATAGAGTACACTATATTACATGGGGTATAATCTATATACCTATCAATACCGATAATCTGGCAACTCAGTGTATATGAAAAAATATATATATACGCTCAGGTGCTAGATTATTAGGTACTAGGTAAGATAAACATTTTTGAAGTCTAAAAATGTAATATAGAGGTATATTTTGCTTTTCCCATTCATTAATCATAGGTTACGCAAACTGTTGCACACAATGAGGTGTGCGATGGTAGGAAAATAATCAATAAAATAATCCTTTCATTCCTCTTCTATCACAGCATTTTGCCAATGCTTGATTTTTTTTATTTATTAAAGAACAATGTCACACAATTTTATCAATTTATAGTTTATTAGGTACTAGGTAAAATAAGATAAATTAAAACTATATTATATTCTCGGTGAAGAAGAAGCCTTTATTTTGTCACATATACATTACAGCACAGTGAAATTCTTTTCTTTGTGTATCCCAGCTTGTTAGGAGGCTGGGGTCAGACATGATACAGCACCCCTGGAGCAGAGAGGGTGAAGGGCCTTGCTCAAGGGCCCAACAGTGGCAGCTTGTCAGTGCTGGGGCTTGAACCACAACCTTCTGAGCAGTAACCCAGAGCCTTAACCATTGAGCCACCACTGCCCTTCTAAGCTAGGTACATTTCATATTTCACAGTCTACGCTATAACGTACTAAATACATTCATCTTCCATACTCAGTGCTACTACAGAAAATTTCATATTCCATTATCTAAGATATATAATACAAGTTCTATAATACATATTATAGTGTTCATAATACATCATAAAGAATGGCACTTTTACACTGTTTATAGATATGTTTAATGTTGTTGATTGTCCACAAAAACAAGTTAGTTCCTATTATCACTTATGCTTTAAACAGTTGCTCCCTAATTAGCCTCTCGTTTTCTTCTCTCTTGAAGTTAATAAGACAAAAAAAAGTCATGTTATTGACAAACCGCAAAGTGCAAAAACCTCTGTCATGTAGACTTTCATGTGTCTGAAAACCTAAAGTTACAGCTTTATTTCTGACAAAGTGCTGACACTGGAGACTCCTTACAAAATATTAAAGAAACATCTCTTCACAGAAAACCTCACCATATCAACAACTATGCACATTTTTAATCCGTTTATGTGAAGCATCCATCATACAATTCTCTGTATAAGTTGTCACTTTAGAAATGATTACATATTAGAACAAGAGCATTAGTATAAACCTGTGATTTATCTTGCAGCAGGACCTACTGTCAGAGCTGCTGTTATAGAAAATACCTTCAGACTAATCGGATTTGAGAATTCAGCTGAGCTGTGGTATGAGCTGCGTTACACCATATATTCTTTATATTCTACAATCTAGGCTCCATTGTACATTGTTTTTCTAAGCTGTACTGTACTGCGCTGGATACTAAACCATATAATCATAGCAATCTTTGGTGTAAATCACCGAAACATACAATTTTAAATGATAAATAGTGAACATAGTCCAAATGAAAATATAGATTGGCTATTTATATTTATCAGGACCAGGGTTGAAAGATTTTGTCTACTTGAAAAAAATTCTAGTTAATGTCCTGCTGCCCATGTCACATATATCATGCCGATTATATCTGCCTTACAAAATTAAACCGGAACTTATGACTCGGGGGATGTCAGATGCTAGATCACACACGTTTGATGCATATGGGCTGCACAGAATATAAACATGTCAAGCTGTGCCCTACTTCTGTTCTTATGAGTGGTTTGACACTAGAACTGCTCCCACGTGTCTCACTTTGGCTGTAGGGGAGATTTCAAAGTCAGTCAAACGAAGGGCAAAGGAGGGAGTGGTGGGAGGCTGGATAGTATTCCCATGGCTATCTTATTCAACTCCTTCAAGGAATATTTGTGTGTGGTGCTTTAGTGTACGCGTCTGTGTGGAGGCCACAGCTGGCACACCCCTCCCTCATGGAACATCTCTCCCAGATCTCGTGCTCCTCTTCGTTATCATCCTCCCGTCGTCCTTCAGCAGCCATGACGACGCCTGCGTCACTCCTCCAGGTGCTCTGTGGGCGGTCGCCATGGTTACGGCCACAGACTCACACCCAATCAGAAGACAGTCTGGTCCGAGCGGCTTTCCTCAAGGGCATCGCCTGGCGCGGGGCATTATAGGGGGAATCTAGGGCTCTTTGTTCAAAAGGACATGGAAAACACACGCACACACAAACACACAAACACACACACACACAGAACCTGTGCTAATCAGTGCTGCTGTTCTTGTTGTGTCACATACAGACATGGACAGTCTTTTCTTTACAACTACAAACATGCTGATATGTAAACACAAGACATTTTTAGCATTTGTGCCATTTGTTCCATGGTGCATTGAACTGTATTAGTAATAAACAAAGTGGATGATGTGTGTCCTTATAGTCAACACTGGATTGAACAACCTGCATTATATCACTGAAGCTAAAGTAATAATCCAGCCAAAAATGTTTTTTACACAATTTCTTCCTTCAACCCAATTGTAGACAAGCCAAGACATATTTGTTATGTAAGCAATAACACATGACCGGCATGCACTTATATGAATGATCAACTATTATAATCAAAAATGAATTATATTTCCAATTGCACAATGTCCTGAATTGTTTTATTCCACTTATACCACAGCAATTTGCCAACATATATAATTTTCAATTTGTTAAAGACTGACACATCATACTTTTTATCCATTTATCCATTTATAGTTACATTTAATGTGTGTAACATCCATGAGTTAGTTAGTTCCTGTTATCACTTACATTGTAACAGCATATAAAGAGTCATTCCCTCAAGAGCCTCTTTTTAATCTCTCTGGAACTTAATAAGACAAAAAAATGCAGCTTGTCATTTTACAAAGAAACCAGAAATAACTCCACTGTGCTGAAGACTCTCATGAGGTGTAAAATTTACTGACTGTTACAAAGTCACTGACACTGGAGACTCCTTCCATGAATGTTAAATAAACTCCATACAGAAACCACATCAACGATTTTTGTTTGATAATAATAACCTGTTTTTGTCTGTTTATTATTAGGCTTAGATTATGTGTATGCTATACTAGTCCCTGTGAACGAGCTGTTACTATAGAAACGATTAAACTACTAATCAGATCTGCTGTTATAGAAAATTATTCAAGACATCATAAACAATTGAATTCAAGAATTTAGCAGCACTGTGGAATAATTTTTGTAATTTTATTTGCATGGGAATTATGTGGTAATGTAAGTTAGAAGTATTAGAAAGTACTAGCCCGATACTCTTTTGCAGTAGTATAAGCCGATATATACAATGTATAAGTAATATATATATAGATGTACAAATAAAATGTTAAGTATATCATAATCTAATCCACATCTAACACGAAGTTGTGTGTTCAGTCTTCCTACATGAGTGCTGAGGAAGAAATTGATTATGGCTTTGACTTCAAGATGGCTGCTACAACTGTTTCTGCCATTTGATCTAAATTTGTCAGTTTGTATAGATCAGTGTTTCATGGAATGTCCAATGTCTTTTCCAATCTGTTTGTTTCTATAATTAACAACATGATGTGGTTTGAGGCAAGTGTGTAATGATTTAACCATGCAGTTTGCACAGCTAAACTAGAACCTGCAGGCTTCTCTTAATTTCTAGCTCATTAACTGCATAGCTCCAGTGCTAAACTAAAGAAGCAAGAAACAAACTTCAGACACTAAATATCATGCCTTGGCTGAAGTGATGCTTTAAACTGTACATAGTTCATTCAAGTTGTACGTGGAAATGCAGGAACCAGGCTTGAATATGATAGAGAGCTTCAACAATTGACCGATCAATCTGACTGAGACAACTCTTTTTCTGAACCATCTGTAATAAATGTAGCAGCATCAAACTGTAAAAGGCCATTGCTCACCTGGAGTGACATGCCAGTAAAGGATCTGTTCGTGCGACTCTGATTAGTATAAACAACAGAGCAACCTGATCCAAAATCAGCTCTCCTGCTTTAAGAGGTTCCCTGAATAGCAGCCGTGAGAATTGTAGATGAGGACACCATAATGGAAGAAAACGCTACCTGTCTGCATGGGGTCTTGAGTTATGAATAGGACAAAGCCTAATGAGCACCGAGGGTCTGGAGAGTCTCTCCCACCTATGGATCAGCCCCAGCGGTATCACTTCTAATGAAGTCTCTAATGCAGTCTATTATGCTGGCATGAATTCAACTTGCAGGAGTGGAGATGCTCGAGCCCCGGAGTTACTGTCTGCCATGGCAACAGCCCACTCGTAATGCCTGTCTGTGTCATTACTGACATATAAAGCATGCAGATAGGGGGGAAAATGGGTGAAAGAGGAAATTTAATAAGGCCAGTGGGATCTAACTCAAATTCATGGATAGAGGTGTGTTTGTAAGAATGACTGGAAGCGAAAAGATTTGATGAGGTTGGGAAGCTTGGTGCCACATAATAGGAAAATACAAAAGTATGAATGTAAAAGAATAGTTTAGTGAAAAAATTTATACAATTTTGCCCTTATTCCAAATGTAGTTGATCAGATACGACATGTCAATGTTTTCTTCATTAGTTAGAAACTGTAACTACTAGGCTAACATAGCTAACAATAATGAAAGTCTATCTCACCCAAAATCTTTTCAGTAAATATTTGCCTCAATCTACATCCACTTGCCTGTGTGGCCTTGGACACAGTGTTAATAAATGTAATAAATAAATATGAACAAAACTTTACAGTGTAGCTGATCATTGGAACTTTAT
This sequence comes from Pangasianodon hypophthalmus, assembly GCF_027358585.1. Taxonomy (NCBI): domain Eukaryota; kingdom Metazoa; phylum Chordata; class Actinopteri; order Siluriformes; family Pangasiidae; genus Pangasianodon; species Pangasianodon hypophthalmus. The sequence continues at coordinate 7,419,949 of NC_069720.1, forward strand.
AGGAGCAGCCATCTTGAACAACTGGAATATTTTTTTGTACATTTTGGTATCATTCCACACAAGATAATAAGGGGTTCCACAGTCACATTTACAGTAACAAGGTCAGGGGTGGAATCGTATCAGAAATCTAATATTAAATTTGTAAATAGATTTATTTTTTTTTAAATGAAATTAAGAGCTTACCAGTGTGACCGGAAACAAGTGTAGGATGATTTAGTTGCATAAAAAACAAACAAACAAACAAACAAACAAAAAACCCACACAATATAGCATAAAATAGGAAATATAAACAGACATAAATAACAATGATGGTAAAAATTCAGTAAAAGTAGTCTTGGTAATATTTACATGAGGTCAGCTACTTAAGGCAATGTGTAAATTAAGTGTTGATGTGAATCTTGGTATTGTCAGGTACAACATGTAAAATGCATGTTGCAGCAGTTTATACATAAATCCTAGCTCATTGCTTGAGCTGTCTTTCTGTAAAAGTCTGGTTTTGATTGCTATGTGTGTAAATAAGTAGCAAAGTTGCTAGCCAGTACTTACAACACTACACCTTTTCTCTTTTTACTTCCATTACTTATTAACTACATTAGCCTCATAACTATAGTGGGCTGATTTGAGTATTTCAGAGACTGCTGATCTGCCGAGATTTTCACACACAACCATCTCTAGAGTTTACATGGATTGGTATGGGTAAATGAAAGAGGTCAGAGGAGCATGGCCAGACAGGGTAAAGCTGACAGGAAGGCTATGGTATATAACTCAAATAACTACTCTTTACACCTGTGGTGAGTGGAAAAGCATCTCAGAATACACCTTGAGCCAAAAACAACAAAAGACCATGTTGGATGGCAAGAACAGGAATCTGAGGCTACAGTAGCCGTCCAAAACTGGCTGGTTGAAGCTTAGAAAAAAGTCGGCTGGTCTGATGAATCTTGATTTCTGCTGTGATGTGCAGATGGTATGTCATAATTTGCCATCAACCCCATGAATCCATGGACCCAACTTGCCTTGTGTCAACAGTTCAAGCTGGTGGAGGTGGTGTAATGGTGTGTGGAATTATTTCCTGGCACACTTTGGGCCTTTTAATACCAACTGAGCATCTCATGAACGCGACAGACTATCTCAGTATTGTTGCTGACCATGTGCATCTCTTTATGCCCACAATTAACTTTAGGGCAATACTAAATAAGCAATATCTTGGCTGAAGGATTACACATGGATTAAGTGAAAAATTTGTGTAAATAAATTTTTTATTCCTTTATCCACTAATGTACATCTCTTTTCCCTATAAATAATGGTCATAGTGTGGCCACTATGAAAAGAGCTAGACTCAGATGCAATGAGATGTGTTTGCAGTAATATAGTAACATGGACCAGTTCTTCCATTAACTCTAAAAACAAGAGTGGCACGACGAGATCAATACAGTGAAGGAGACTTGAGTTTCCTGGAAACGGAGCAGCCGCGTTAGTCACTGTCAGTCATGAAGAACAGCTCGTCTGACCCACTCTGGCCATTAACCTTTCAATCAGCCCTGCAGGATCAGATTTATAACAATGCAGCAAGGTGAAACCGAGCACTGCACAGAGCACCAAGCTCAGCCACACGCCCCACTGTGCATTTCCACGATTATCTTCCCTCAGTTCTCAGTGCCTTTTGATGAGACGCTGACACGAACATGGCATAAAAAGACACATACTGTAATAGACTATGGACTTTGAAAAGACTAATGTTTGTGATCATCTATTTCTTCACAGAACAGCAGCCATACAGTGGACAAACCTGATAATGACTATATTTAGGATGTTGAGAAAGGCTCAGGGTGATAAGGTTCTTTGAAATCAGTCCAAGCACACAACCTTTGGATGCACGCCACTGTAAACGTGACCTTTTCCTGAGTTGGGGAAACAAGCTACAGCTGTTGTTTGTGTTTTCCTTGTGACGAAATTCCAGAGGCCCCAGCAAAGACAAAGGTCGCAGGTCGACCCAGTTAAAACAACAAAACCCTCTGTAGAGAACAGCAGTAGGTTGCAGCTGGAGACACTCAGATCTAATTTCACACTGACATATGTATCTTCATGTATTTTCCCTGCACTGCCTGCACAGGCTACTTGTTTTAATGACTGTGTATAACAAAGCATTCTCTGAAGATGTTGTTTATTTTACTATAACAGCATCTCTGTTAAACTAAATTATATAATCACTGATATGGTGAAGTTTTCTGTAAGGAGCTTTATTTTACATTTTTGGAAGGAGTCTCCAGTGTCAGTGCTTTGTAACAGTCAAAAATAAAGCTGTTCCTTTAAGTTTCTCGCCCCAGAAAAGTTTTCAGGACTGAGCATATTGCCTTTTGCAGTTTCTTGGCAACAAGGTGCATTAACTAACTTATTTCATGGATGTTCCACAACATTAAATGGAACTATAAGTGGATAAAAAGTAAGATTCTTACTTACTGTTCTGTAAGTAATAAAAATTGTAATTACTGCTCTGGAATAAGAAGAATAAAACACTTAAAACAGGGCTGGTAAAATAATAACTTTGGTATACACTATACTTCGCTATAACAGCACGCCCCATTTTTTTTTCTTACCTATTGAGTAAACAAAGTTCTTCGTCTCACAGCATGTCATATTCTCAAGCTGTATTCCTCAGTACAAAATAATTAAGCTATTTTCCCTTTGCCTAAGATGTAGTGTATGTATGCAGGTATCTGGCAAGGATCAGCCAACAGGTCCAACATTTGTTTCTTCAATTTTGTACTGGAACTACAAGACTAATTGTAAATATCAACTAATGGAAGTCTATGGTACCCCAAATAGTCTCTATAGATATATGATTTAAACTCTTCCGTTCATGAAAATATGGTTTAGGATGCACTATGAATTACTATAATTTATAGAACCCTAAAAAAAAACTTTACCACATAGCTGAAAACTGTAAACTTATGGAGCAGCCATCTTGATCAATTGGGATCACGTTTTCCCTTGTGAAATTGGTATCATTCCTCCACATGTTCTCTACTCTTTTCCCTGTTCATGAGTCATGTGGAAGCTCCAACCTCCAGGTGGGTTTTCTCCCACTTCCCAAAAAACACGCCAGTAAGTGGACTGTCTAGTCTAAATTGTCCCTAGTTTGAATGTGTGCATGGTCCCTGTGACAGACTGGCATCTCATCCAGGGTGTATTCCCATCTGATGCCCAGTGTACCTGAGATGATACGTTGACCAGGATAAAGCGGTTACTTAAGATGAATGAATGTAATTTATTAATAAATAAGATTATTATTTGAACCAGCTATATAAAGATTTAGGAATATTCTGTATTTCTGGAAAGTTTTTGGGTGATACCGATTTCCATTAGAAGCAAATGTTGGACATCAAACACATGAAACTGTTCCTGTATCAAACACGTATTAGCTTATATTGTTATACAACTAACATTACTCGGTAGTTCGTAGTGTTTTGAGTGAAACATTTTACTGCATGCAGTATCAGATGTATAAGGTAATTTGATTTGTGCAAGCTATTTCAGGAAGCAGTGGCCAAACCAACCATAAATACATCAAAGTAGCAAATAAAGAGAAAAAAGACTCTAAAAATCGTTTCTCTGTGCCCTTATTTAAATCAGGACATTTTGGCCTGCTTTAAGCCCGTCCTGCAGAGTGCTGTGTCATTGAGATATATGGGCTCATTGCAGCTGATAAACAGCCAGGCAGCCAGAGGACACGGAGGTGCGGCAGAGAGCTACTCCTCACCATGTGCAGAGCTGCCAAACACTCAGCTCTTTAATTCTGCCTCACAGATATATCACACACTCTGCCCTCACCTGTCCTCTGAGGCTAAGTGATTGGCATCAAAGTACAGGGAGAAATTTTATATGGTTTTCCAGTATGTTTTTTCCCTAATGCAGGAAAACAACTGGACTGTAGTGAGCCCGTTGTATTGTACTTTGTCCTCCTAGAAATGACTGTTATTTCCAATCCGTAGAAAGTGACTCATTTGAGTTAATTGCCCTTGGATTTATTACTGCGTTAGCAACACGGTTTTCTGCACAGCTACAGTAATTATGTCAGATTGTTTTATGGCATGAGACTAAACACACAATTTAGCAGCACCACAGCAGCAGCAGCAGCAGCAGCAGTACACAACAACATTTCTGGGAATTCAGGGATCAGGCTGAGTTCGTGGAAGTCATTTTGCTCCGCTGGACACTGTTGGCTGTGGGCTGTGCACTCGCTCACTTCATGACCACTTTGCAATCATGTTAAGTCTTTCTATATTTCTATATATAAGTCTATATTTCTATATCTATAATTCTATAATAATGTAATCTAGAATCTGTAATATGGCCACTTTATTACTACACCTGCTCATTCATATAAATATCCAACCTGCCAATCATGTGGCAGCATTCCAGTGCCTACGATCATGCAGATTCAGGTCAAGGGCTTTAGGTAATGTTCACATCAAACATCAGAATGGGGAAAAAAATGTGATCTCACTGACTTTGACCGTGGCATTTTTATTCGTGTCAGTATTTCAGAAATTGCTCATCTCCTGGAATTTTCACACACAAAAGACTCTAGAGTTGTAGAGGGGCAGTTCTGCAGACGGTAACGCCTTGTTGATGAGAAAGGTCAGAGGAGAATGGTCAGACTGTTTCAAGCTGACAGGAAGGCTACAGTAACTCAAATAACCACTCTTTACAACTGTGATGAGTAGAAAAGTATCTCAGAACATATCGCACAACATCAAATCTTGAGGCAAATGGGCTACAACAGCAGTAGACCACATTCGGTTACATTCCTGCCAGCCAAGAACAGGAATCTGAAGCTACAGTGTACACAGGCTCACTGAAACTGGATGGTTAAAGATTAGAAAAATGTCACATGGTTTGTTGAATCTCAATTTCTGCTGCAACATGCCAACGGTAGAATGAGAATTTGGCATCAACAGCAAGAAACCATGGACCTGACCTGCCTTGTGTCAACACTTCAGGCTGGGGGTTGTGTAAGAGTGTGGAGAATCCACACTATTTGAGTCTGAGCCTATCTGAGTATTGTTGGTGACCATGTGCATCCCTTTATGGTTACAGTTTGCCCATTCTGTAATGGCTACATGAAGCATGATAATGTACCATGTTACAAAGCATCTTAAACTGGTTCCATGAACATGACAATGTGTTCAGTGTACTTCAAACGCTGTTCCCACCACCATATCTGACCCCAGGAGCACACCTTTGGGATGTGGTAGAATGGGAGGTTCGCAGCATGACTTTGCCGCTGAAAATTTTAAAGGAATGTTTCCAACACTCACTGATTACACTAGCAGTCTTGATAACTTAGAGACTTTGTCACTAGATTTGACAACTTTTAGATCCCTTTAGCAAGTTTAATTCAAAAAAGATCCTAGCAACAATTTGAATGACTTTTTGAGCAGAAGTTAGTGACTGTACTGAACTTGATATGGCTCTCCAGCTCACATGACAGCTGCTGATATACAAGTTGAGAGACCAGGTTCACTCGACTCACCATCAGTGTCTAGTGCCTGATCAATGCGCTTGTGACCAATCACTGATCACCATTGTACACAATGACCACTGATTAACACTGTTTCCCAACGACCAATCACTGATCAAAACTGTTTGTCCCACCCTCACACCCTCACTCAATTCATTCTTCGTTTTAAACACTCTTCTTGAAGAGTCATTTCTCATGAATACTCACTGTCACTGCTTCTTGTCTGTGTTCTTGATAGAAAGTATACTATTTTGTAAATGTGCAAAAGTTTAATTTGTAGTGCCACAACCAATGATGACCTCTTTCTATAAGAAATAAATTATAGAAAAAATAAATTCTATTGTTTTCTGTTCTAATAAAACTCTATTCTCTTCTATTGTATTATAGTCTAAGGGAAAATCCTCCTTCTTCATGCACCCTAATTTGTGATTTGATATACCAATGATCATGATGAATAAATTAATATGCAAATTAGTTGATTACATCATCCAGCAACTTCTAGCAATTTTTAAGCGTGCTTTAGCTACTTTCCTCAGAAAAGAGTTGGCAACACTGAACACTAGTAACCCGAAGGTTGCAGTTCAGAGAGCTACTGTAGGACCCTTAACCCTTAACTCTTCAGCTATATTCTTAGATTTGATACAACCTCACTTGTAAGTGGTTTGGATAAAGCTAACTGCCAAATGATAATGGCAGTTCAGGAGGTGGGGGTGGGCAATGAGAGTCATGCCTTTCTGACAGCAAGGTCGGACAGCTCATTTAAAGGGACCCCCTGTGGTCCCTTTAAATGAGGATTCAAAAATAGCCTAATTAATTCCCTTGTATAGTCTCCGTATAATCACTGCAATGTAAGTGAACAAAGACAAGGAAAAATTTGACATTTGTCCACTCTACAGTTTTTTTGACACATTTTCATCTTATTTTTATTTGTTGAGGAAATTTCATTACTTTTGTCAGGGATTTTGAATAAATGGATTACACTTTTTTGTCACTTCGTTTTTGACATAAAACAAGGGTCGTAGATGAATATTGGAAAAAGAACAGTTTTCATTAACAAAACTAACTCTGCACAAAATAGAGGAAAAAATGAACACAGTTAACAGAAACCCAAACACTACTATGAGTCTATGCACCACTGAAAAAAAAATCAGTTTGTTTTAAAACATAAAATCCCAGCTCACTGCTTGAGTTGTCTTTGGAAAGCAGTCCTGTTTTTATAACATTTGAATCATGAATCAAGCCAATGATTTCAAACTGTTTTCCAATTGCTATGTAAGGCAGTAGTGAAGTTCCTAGCCAGCTAAACAGCAGTCTCCTCCCACACTTCTCCTTTTGTCTTTCTCAGTATTGTTTCTCAATATATCTCAATTTTCTTGCTTAGTAAAGTAAAAGTGTGGACTTAATATAGCCCCCAGAGATTACTAGAAATGCTACTGCACAATACATGCATAGTACATGTCTGATTACAAGCAGCTAGCTAGCATAACTTGTAAACTCGTATCATTAGCAAGTTATGCAAATTTTCAATATTGAAAATATGGCACTTACAGATTAAATATTTCAACTCTACACTAAATTTATTAGAACCACAAGGCATTAACCAGTCATTCTTCTAACATGCTCTACTTTTCTCAGAAGAGCAAACAAAGACAGTCAAGAGTAGTCATTATCGAATAAAGCCGTAGCTCTTCCTGGAGGATCAAACTCGGCTGAGCAGTGCTGCGCCATGCTGAGTCATGACATCAGGACAAGGTGAAGGCAAATGGGCCAGCCACAGCTTCCGCATGACTCATGAACACGGAAAAGGGTAGAGAACATGTGGGTGCTATATTTACATTCAAGTGTAAATGACATAACTGTAATGTCCGGAATTTACTCTAACACACCCTGACTCCTGACAGTTTTATTTCAGAAGCTACTTATCATTAAAGCTTATTAAAAGCTAATGTAGTGCGTCATGGAATGCTCTTATGGTACCAAATTTGTAAAATACAATGAATGAATGTCACCCTGCAGTACCTTCATGAATGTGAACTTTACAATGGAAGTAACCTTCGCTAATAGCAGGACAAATTAATTATTAATACTGTAAGCTAGTGACTTAAATGGCGGACCACAGTAGCCCTCTCTCTTTCAAAGCTGCAGATGCCGTTGTGGTTAATGGAACGATGACATCATCCATTTAGTCCGAATGGCATCAGGGTTTCCTGCACCGTCAGTAGCGGATCAGGTTTCGCTGCCCAGACACGGAGCTGCTCCACACACTTAGTGAGTCACATTCAGAGCCTGGCCGTCTGCTGGCAGCCCAACCCAACCCTGCACCAACATGGCCACAAATTCGATCACTCCATCCAGTGCTGAGAGGCAGAGAGCTCTGGGTAATGGAAGTGAGATCATGCTTCAGGGATTTGAATTTCCTTGTGAGGATTCAGTCATCATTGCTGGGTTAGTGTTGCTCCATTTAGAAAATGGCATGACCGGTGAAATGCCTCCGTGCCTGCTGTAACGTCTGTTCAAACTGTATGGAAACTGCATTCTATACAGTGTAATGAGAGACTGTGTTTTGGTTTATATCTTACTGTAGTCATAACTAAAGCCATCATTTTCAGTTCTGCCAAGATGTCTGGAGGAAATGAGTGAACAGAATCTGAACAGTGGCATAAAGCCTGAACCCCCAGAAGAAGACATTATTAAATCTCACTTCGTCATGCCTATTTAGGTGCTTACTTCACTGTAAGAAAATGGCTGACTTATGGCTGTAACATGCTTCCCTTTCCCCAAAATGGGAGTGCTAATTGCAGGTTGACAGCACAGCATGTTCAGGCTACACCAAAGCCCAGAAATAGACACTGGAAATGAAAGCTAAGATATGAGATATAATGTACATGGCTGAGGTCATGTTTAAAAGTTAGATTAAGGAACTGTGTGCTGGTCCAGATAGGTTATGCTTCAGCTGTGGGTTTGATTTATTATGTATATTAATAAAATGTATATTAATACAATTAACTGTATGTTGAGTGCAAAAGTTTAGACACCATTAGGACAAAATGAAGAATGCAAAGAAAGTCAGTTCAGCGAGGTTTCACTGATGTTCCTTCATTATCACAAGTACCAAAAATGGCCACATAGTGTAGATATGAATAGTGAAATGAACAATGATATTAGATCAAAAGATTTGCATTTTCTTTCTGAATTTGATATAAATATTCCCTAATAACATGTATGTCCACCCTTTGTCTTTGTAACTACCTCCTTCATGTTCTGAAAGCAGCTTGTTGCAAGATATTTCATTTTTGGAATGAAACTTATTGGAAACTCATTTCAAAATTTGGCATATAGTTTAAATATTTCAATATAGTGGAGGCCGTGTTTATTATACGAGTGCATGCTTTTGCCATGTCCCTGTCCATGTTTCTATAATTATCTATGTTTTATTGTATTATACTAAGCTTTTAATGCAAGGAAAAGGCTAATTAAAGGTATTATTATTGTTTGTCTAAACAGTCTTTGAACCTTCTTAGTGGTTAAAAGGTGCTAAGGTTGCAATATGAATAAAGGAATTATCATTGTTATTTCAATTCTGATTCATATGTGGTGCCATCATTGCATATGTGGCAATACAAGTTCAGAATGAATAGGTTTGGTGATAATCTTGCAAGAGATTCATCCATTCAAGCACATGGTTACGACTGTGGCATACACTAATAAGTGGAATTGTGTGTAAAGGTTATTGTAGAACACTGTATACAAATATACAGCGCCTTGCATGCATATTCATCCCCTCAACATAAACACAACTTTGGAAGGCCTCAAAGTTTGTTAGGACAAAATTTTCAGAAAGTATCAAGCAGGGATTGAATGCAGCACCATTAAATCCATTATTTATATGGATTATAAATATAAAGAATATGGTACAATCGTGACTCTGTCTAGTGGAGGTCATCCACCAAAAATCAGAGCCCGAGGAAGGAGATCATTAGTCAGAAAAGCAACCAAAGTAACAATTTTTTTTGTTTGTTTTTACAATATATAGTTTTTACAATATATAATCCTGTTCTATAAATATACCAGAGTCTCCATCTACAAGGCCTTCACACACACCAGCTCTCAACCCAAATGAACACCTATGGGAGATATTGGAGTGAGATGTTCTCTGCCACTAGAGCAACTTGCTCTCCACTACCATCGTCCAAACACTAATTGAGGGAATAATCTTTGGGAAGAACAGTGTCCACCCCCCCCAGTTCTAAGGACTTGTAGAATATATGCCATTGAAGCTTTCCTGACAGCTCATGGTGGCCCAATTAAGACACTATGTTGGTTTTCCTTTAATTTGTCACCTGTCTGTATTTAAGCTATGGTCTTCAGTGTTAACATAGCCTTGTTTCTCTGAACACACCTCTCTTGTTGTCTCTGTCCATTCTTACTGAAACACCATGTTTAGCTTGAGAGTGGATGTAGGCCTGGTTTAGCCCTTGTAACCAGGGAAACTGTTCAGCCACAATGGAATCCCTCCTTCTTGCTGATATGTTGTTGCCACATACAGACTAAACCCTCTTTTCACACCTTCTGGGGTTCTTATAATGAGCCCTCTCAAGGGAGACACAAGATATTCAGACATGGCTGATCATTATGATTCAACAGTGTCCTACTTGTGTTTCCAGAAAAACATGTCCCTGAACTGTACCTGTCACTAAGAGCAGGGTTGCCAAAACATCACAGAACTTGTTTTAATTCCATCCCCTGGGCCTTTGGCCTCTTCCAATAACACTCACTCAGCCTTTTCCTGATCACGCATCACCTACAGCTGTGCCACGGTGACTGCAGTGAGGGATGGCGAGAAGAGAAGAGATTGCGCTATGTGGGTGAAATGGAGCCTCTCCAGAGGGCTTTGGGTTACCCTATCATCTCAACTGGCAGCGGTGGGGCTCTGTGGTCCTCCTGGGCAGCTCTGTTCAAGCTTTTTAAAGCCACATGTGGAGGATAGGGTTGCCAGAGCTTTTCTTTCGTTCCTCGCAGGTCAGGCCTGCTCCAGTTTCCAGCTCTATTTCAGACACACTTCGGCTGCCTCGACTTTAGACAGCCTACACAGATGGCACACAAAATGATACAAATACAGTAGAAGACAAAGACAAAACAAAATGAATGTGCATACATAAAAAGTAGATAATATGATAATGCAGAAAAATACTTGTCATGCATCGTTTTTGTTTTCATTTATGCCAAGAGCAAGAAATGTAGATTGTTTTTTTGCTAACGGAGTGACCATTTGCTCGATGAGAAACTGATTAGAGATCATGTTGTCTGGCTCAGAATTCATCAGCATAAATTAGAAGGCACCACCTGTGCGGACGCATATTAATCATCTCGCTGTCCACATTTTATTTTCCCTCTACTGCTCTCATCCATATCTGAGTGGGTTTTCAGCCTCTTCACGCTGATGTAAGACTGGCTACATCTACACAACCGTAAAGCAGCTGCATTTCCTGCCGACATAACTATAAAGAGAATAGTGTGATTTATGACTCATGGTGGTTTGTTAGCTGGGAAAAAAATCTCTCTTTTCTATAACAGTTGAAGCAACGGTCAAATGTTAAATAGTTAATCCTAAATGGTTCCCTGGTCTCTATATAATAATGGCTTCTACACCCGTTGTAGTGTATTTTGTCCCACAGGAAGCCAAAAGATGAGGTTTCTGCTTAGCTATTTCACTCAATAACCAGAAATACGGAAGCAAAACACAAACATACACTATAAGGTTACTTGGTTTTCAAGAGAACTAGGGTAAAGAAACTCAAAATATTTCCGAATTCGATAGGCCACACTGCTTTTAAAGTCTCTTATCATAATTCGCCACATGAGCACAAACCGACATTTTTTCTAAAGGCCACGTGTGATGACATTCCATCTAACCTTAGAAAAAAAACTCCCTTATAACGGCAATGCGAAATCCCCGGCTTACACACTTTCACTTCTGCTGTATCACTTTCAGTTCCGTGTCTCAGAAACCGCCTGCATGTACCAAAAAATACGTACAGTAGCACAGAGGTGGCTGCTTTGGACATGGCCTACTGCAACCACGAAAGGTTTTTTTTTGTTAGTTTCAGTTGGTGTTGAAATGAAGATAGTGTTCAGACTTGACTGATATCACAAGAAAGTTGGAAAGCATGCGGTTAAGGTCACACGTCATATCGTAAGCACTTTTCCTCCAAACACAGGGTGAGCTGGGGGTTTTACAAGGCCTGTTTTTTCGTCACGTCCGGTCGTGGTTCACGGCTAGTCAAGTGCAACTGAAGACCAACAACATGAGTCTATAAAAATGTCTCTCCAATGTCGTTCTCTCCATTTCTTCCCTCCTGCTCCCCAACAGCAAGCGAATATTTCGCTCATACATAATTAAAAGCTGGTTTGGCTCCATTAAATTGGGGAAAATAATTTCTTGGCTCATTACAGCTGCCATATTCAAACACGAACACCAATTTTTATGCTTTATATTTGTGTTCACTTTGAACTTCAGCAAAACTTTTTCTTTAATCTGATAAACATCTGTTAGTCCAGCAGACTCTGTGCATTGCACCAGAATAAAGTGTCAGAATTTTGGCTTAGTTTTCTAGGCTGATTATATGATCTTACAATATTTCTCACAACTAATGAGCCACAACTGACCATAGATAATAATAGATGCTGCAATAGAGTCCAAAGACTTACAGAGTCTGCTATCAACAACTGGTTTTATTTCATCATTGCTACTTGTACAATTTTACTTATTATTCAAGAAGAATTATATATATATATATATATATATATATATATATATATATATATATATATATATATAGTAAATAGGAGGGCATTTGGCATTTGTCTCCCTTGAAGATAGCAGATTTTATACGGATCACAGGTAGTAATGTACTGATAACAGATAACATGACTGTGAGTTATTAAATAAATTAAATCTGTGATATATTTAAAATATTCCCAGCAAAGGGCATTTGAAAAGTGAAAAAACTTTGGCAGACTTTAATTAATCTATTACTGTTGATTGCACTCTATGACAGAAAAGTGATTTCATCTAGCAAAAAGTTTTTAAAACTGTCGTGGGTGTAAAGATTCAGTCAATGGTCAGGTTTAATCAAAGGTCTAAACTATTTTCAGTTCCACCCATATGCCCCTGGTCTGTTCAGTTGGTACCTTATCAAAAAGGCTAACCAATTTAAGAAAAGGTACTTACTTAGTATGAGTCATCTGGCAATGGAATTAGTTGCAAACTATTGGATCACAGACCTGTTTCTGTATGATAACATACTTTACCGTCTGGCAGAAATTCACTATAATACACCTACTAAACCTGGTAGTTACCTTGTGATTTGAATCATGTGAAGTTAATCAAGAAATTACCAAACTATAGCACAGGTCTTTTGAATTCTCAAATTTGATTGGTCAGAATGTTTGGTTCATTATCTATAACAGTAGCTCTTACAGTAATTCTGGTGACATGCTTACAGGAATGCTTTACAGCCGGATAAAAATTATGATGTGTCTTCTTTAATAAATGAAAAAATTCACATATTTACAATTTATTTTAGTTTAATTTAATTTGAATCTATTTATTTCTGTTAAGCTGCTTTGTGACAATGTCCATTGTTAAAAGTGCTATTTAAATAAAATGGAATTGAATTGAATTGCTGTGGTATAAGAGAAATAAAACATGTTGGGAACAGTTCAGGATGTGCTGCTAACTTCAAGGTCGTATTGGACCTCCATTTTGCATTGTGCCTCCGCACACCAGCCCACTATGTTTTATTCCATACTTAATAGACTCTGACACGTTAGCAATGAAGGTGGCCACCTATGATATGATTTATTCAAATGGCAACACATGTGCACTCCTAATCCAACTACTATGTCCTTAAGTTACTATACAAGTCAAGTCCCTAAAAGGGTCCAGAGGGGCCCTTGCTCTGGTCTCTGGAACTCTGGCCACCAAATTAAATGACAAAAGTAGCATTGTAAGCTGTAGTAGAATAACTTGAAGAATATCATTTAATCATATGTGTTTATTTAGCCTATTTACACAAGAGAGAATTAAAAATTCAGTAAAACTCGTTGCGTTTATGGGTCTCATATCCTCAAGTCAACTCAAGTTTAGTCATAGTTATGAGACAAGTACTACATAAGTACTACATCTCATTGTTATGTTTTATTCTGCCTACTGCTATCACTTTTTATATTAGTGAAGGATGATGTAAACATGTGAGAAATGTAACTTGTCAAATTTGAAGTGGTTTTTGATAAATGATGCAATAATAAAACAGCTCCTGGTAGTGGACTCAGGATTTTTGGATCCTCACAATAACTGGATAGAAACACAATTAAACATGAGGATATGTTAGACGATATGAGGTATAATGTCAAACGTGATGTGCTTTGTTATGTATGGTAGGATGCAGCTTGATTTGCTGACATAGGGCACCCCAAACAATTTTGAATATGGGAAAAACAGCCTTCGCAGGAATCATTAAAGACACCAACCATGCTGGCGCCTCAGAAGACAGAAACCTACCATAAAGCATGCTTCCTGGTTGTCATGGAAATGCTGAATGGACCCACATGGTGTTAGCAGCACAGAGTGTTTCTCTCTGACCAGGGTTCCACCTCATCTGCATTCAAACCGCCTCCACCATATGGGTACGGGATGCAGCCCTCCACCTGGGTTTCCATAGCAACATGCTGTATTTACAGGGTCCTTGTTTGAGGCAGGTGTGTGTGTCATGGTTCTACCTGACTATGCTGAGGATTGTGATGAAGCTCAGGCATGTTTCTGCTAAACGTCAGCAACCTGCAACTGCTGCCCTGGTCTCATCAGCACCATAACACGCTCCATTAGCGCACGGCACATACAAGGGCACTGCTGTGTGTGTGTGTGTGTGTGTGTGCATGTGTGAGTGTGTATGTTTATTCATTAGAAAACACAGGAAATTATGTAGTGCACTTTTATGGGTTAATGAGATTATGGATTTGTGTGTTAAGTATTGGCTAGAGTTTACGTGTTAAAAGAAGAAGGTGGTGAAAAATCTAACGTTACACTTTTTTTTTTCCTTGCTCCAAATGGACACAAAGAGTCAGGACATAATAGTCAAGAGTTCAGTGACTGTAGTGTTGTATTAACACTTAGAAGCTTTTATAGCTAAAGAGGGGCTAATGTAGCTAACAAGTCATGAATTCAATTTTCAGAACCAGTGCTGTTTTTTTGTAAAATAGTTTATTTAAAAATGAAATGTAGTCATCTGATGCAAGTATATAAAGATTTATGAAATGTAATTCTGAAAAGAGATTTTGAGTGAAGAAGCAACAAAATTTGAACAACAACCATGTCTTGGTTAATAAATTACGTTTAACAAAATTCTGAGAAAACGACATTTTGCTTAGTGTGTATCTGTGATTCTCCAAAGAGAGTCTTAAAATGCTACAACAGGGTACAATATTTTCCTCCATTTTCCTATATATGTGCTAGCAAATTCTTTTGCTTCCTTTTTCTGCAGTAATGTGACAAACGAGGCTAGTCATGTGTGTATAATAGCAGTGCCTGTAAAGCCAGTTCAGAGCCACAGCACGAGGAGGGTAGGGCCACGAACAAGCCAGTCATTGTGTTGGGGAAGTGGCGGAGATGTGGAGAGTTACCCAAACACCTGCGCCAGCCCACATGTTCACACGCACAGACAGCCAGTCACAGAGGACAAAAAGCCCTGCAGGACGCCCGGCCAAACGAAACTAATTCATCATGACCTGGAATAGTGCAATGAAATTGGTCAGAGAACAGAGCAATTCTAAGGGGAATGTAAATTTTGTGACATAGTGATTGAAATCACCACAAGTAACAACCAGTTATAATTTAATATTTATGCATAACCAATGTCTTACTCCTCCCTACCTTTCAAAGAAAAAAGACATATAAAAAATAAGGGTCAGTTTCTGACATTCACATCATCTTAGTAGCTGTTAAATATAGACAATGGTATGAAATATAGGCTGGGGCTGATTTTTTTCTAGCCCAGACTGTAGATTCATACAGCCTTTCATTTATAGTTGTGCCAATTTGTGTGAATTGGGGTTAATTTATTTACGCTGCATAACACATCATCAGCAGTAACTGAGAAAGTGCACATGAAATACAATAACGTGTGTAATAAACAATCAAATCAAAGTACAAATTATATGAAGGGAGAAAGGACAGTACGGTATGTTGGGTGTGGCTTGAAAAAGAAAGAGCTGGCTCACAACAAGCACAGCTTTTCTTTGGCGTGCTTGCTATTCAGAAGAGACACGGCTTGATTACGGTGTTAAAAGACTTGATTTAAACAAATAGCAATCGTGAATTGTGTTGCCAATCTGTCTTCCAATGAGTGTGTGTGTGTGTTCCTGTGTATATGCATAATAGTTTTATGCCTATGATGAGGCATAAATGCTGTGCTGTAAGGCTCAATCAAAAAGATTTCATAATAGTAATTCTGAGTAGCTGGTAGGTGGTAGAATTTTTTTAGCCCTCCCATGCAACATCCTGAACAGCTGTCACTCTTCTTGTCTATTTATCTCTCTATTACACACATTTTTAAATTTTTTAAAATGTATTCACAGTAAAGACATGCTGTTCATTTGAGACACACTGGTAATTGCGGTGCTTCACTAAATCTGATATTAAAAAAGAAATAACTACAAATTAGTTAATACTCAAAATAATAAATTGTGTACTGACTACTGATTTAGTAACTTTGTATAGTATACAGCTTGGGAATCGACTTCACATTGCATTATGGGATTGATTTCCCATTTTGTGTGCAAGAGCTATTTGTTTACATTAAGCAGATGATGTGAACGATCTACTTTGACAGATAACACTGCGTGACGTGCTTAGAGAAAACGCAGAATAATAAGCACTTAATAGGAATACACTTACAAAGGGCACAAAAATGTGATGTTTTCAGGAATTTATATTCTTAGACACATTCAAAGACCAATTAAAGCAGTACTCTAGCATTTTTAAATTCTCTCAATCTCTATCTGTCACATCTTTAGCATACACCTTATTACCACAGACAAGGTTTTCACACATTTCACTGTAATGAGAAAACCTGTCTACTCAAAACCCATTTATATTGGAAGTTTTAGGGCAGTTATTTAATTCCATGAATAAATGTTTGAAATATGTGATAATACAATACAAATGCAAAACATGAACTGTTATAATGTAACAATGAAGGTTCTAGGATGCTATACAGACACAAGAGAAGGTCCTGCTATGAAAAATAAAGTACTTACACATTCCAGAAGACACTTCTGTGTTTACTTGGAGTAATATTGACTATACAGGTAACATCTAGCCAGAAATTATTCTTTAAACAATCTTTGAAATGACAAGATATATAGATTTTGAGCTCACAAAAACCTTTCACAGAATAATTCAATAAAACATTCTCTAAAAAAAAATAAGCCTGTTACATAAACCCCTAATGGCCGCCCCAACGAGTGCCCTTAGATTTCTATTATTAGTGAGTGTTATTTTCTCAGTACAGAGAAATGTGTCGAAATTGTTGTCTGTGGACTTGGCACATATGCTACAGATGTAGTAGATAGATATTTGGTTGAAAAACAGTGGAGTATTCCTTTAAGTGCTCACAAAACAACCCCACCAGACTGGTATTATTTATTTGTTATTCGTTCAGTTGTACAAAGAGATCAAATTTTATTTCTGAATTAGTGGTTTATCAATGAGCATCTTTAGTGATGGGACAGAAATTTCCTGCTGTACAATTCACAGTGGTGATAAAGAGCAGAATTTGAGTTGTCACATTGATCTTTTTGTTGCTGAAGTAATACTGAAGCTCAGGCTTTGAATAGAAGCAGCAGCTCCCAGCTCGACACAAAATGTCTAATGCTCGGCTTTCTCTTTTATGCGGTAGGATACTGCAGCAGCCTGATGACAGCTTGGCCTCGGTGCAATATCACATCTCTCTCTCATGTCCTTTTGTGCCAGCACTGCCAGCCATTCCACCCTGTGCCAGCGAACAGACTCATTATGCTGCTCTCTCATATTGTGCCATCTCCACACATTTTTGCAAGGACCTCTTCCTCTTTCTGTTCATTGCCATCTAGCCATAATCTAACATAACCTCTTTTTCTGTCTCATTCTCACACAAAAAACATTTCACTGCACCCAGCCAAAACACATCACCAGACATGCTCCATTCTGAGATAGATAAGCCGGGTGTTCCTTCCTATAGATATGCCTTGTTCCAGGAAAACTAGCTGGCAGGGCATCAGAGAGATCTGGCACATGCATGACTGAGATCATTAAGGCACAGTGATTACACCACTCAGCTTGGAAATAAAAAGCACATACTGCAGATAGCTGTCTGATTTCCTTCTTAGAATAACTGACAGAGATGGGTTGAGGGGTCAGTTCCTGATATATCTCCTGTAATCTGAACTGCTAAGGGCTGAAGGACCAAAAGTGGCCTTGGATCAGTTTCCGCATGTGTACGGTTCAAACAAGGCAACTGTGGGAGATACTGTTTCCCTCTCACACTGGCAGACATGTGTTGCAATGGCTGTGGTGACACTGCAGTGGCTTTCTTTATCAGAGACACCAATGAGGGAAGAGCGAAGAGCACAATTTGGTAACACATAGCACATGGCAAAGCACAGAAGTTGTTTTTACTTGCTCTAAATGTATCCTGTAATCTTCCTGTAATTACTGTAATCTATAAAACAAATTAAAACTTCACTGTGTATCTGAATGCAGTAACTTTATTGGAGCAGCCATCTTGGACAATCAGAAAGACATATTTCCTCCACATAAGTTGGTATCCTTCCACTCTCTGGGTTCTGCCTCCCTTAGTTTAAAGGCGAAATTGTTCCAGAAAATTGGTAGTTCATCTAAGCCAGACCTCTAGCATTTACTAGAGAGTCTGATGTGTTTTGTTAATAAACGCAGCCAAAAACCACATACTTTTACAGAATGAGGTCATTTGATTGGCAAGGCAGATGACCACAGAACTTTTTCTGTAACTCAAAGGCAAACATACAGGATTATCTTGATTACTTACCACCAATGACTTCAATAAAAAAAAACTTTTTAATAAGACTGGATGTTGGAGATTTTGTCAATCCAGTGACTATATTTTGCTCTGAAGTAGATTGTGTAGATTGTGTAGATTGTGTAGATTTTTTTCCCTCCTGTAAACTGGTAAGTGCAGGGAGCCAATCAGATTGCAGCCTTCAATATTCTGAAGCATGTGGCCAGAAGAGTGTACAAAAGATATCACATGCTCTGGAGTTCCACTTAAAGCCATTAATATGTAATACCTCGGCTATTTTGTTGATTTAAAAATGATATTAGCTTAATGATTTGCCAAGTTTGAAGCAAGATTTTGGCTTACACTTACAGAAAATGCTTGTTAGCTATGTAAGTCTCATACATCTAGTGCAAATCTCAGAAAGTAAAACGTCGGACAAATTGTGCCAATTATATTTCCCCCTTTAAAGGAAACAGTTATGTTGTGCACACACTAGTACACCTCCTTTTGAGCCTCCCTTCTGAGGTTAATGTTTACATGACAGTTCCTCAGGGACTACACACATGACTCATAAACCTATTACATACACACACAAGTGACAAATGCAATGGGTTATAGTGCTTGTGCTTTATTCTATCTCTCTCTCTCTCTCTCTCTCTCTCTCTCCATCTTCCACTCTTTTTCACTCTCCAGTGAGTGAGGGCTTATGTTAAGCCAGGACTGAGAGCAGGCGGGTCCTGGTTGTGGCAGGCCGAGCTATTTACAGCAGGATCGTGACCCCATCACTGAGGCTTTATATCTGTGCCAGTGAGTTCACACCAGCTGGGCACAGCTTAACAACATGGTCACATGGTTTCGCTGCCATCCAGCCCAAAGCCCTCAGCAATGGATGATGGACCGTGTATGTGTGAGTATGTGGTGGACAAAGAACGAATTGGTGAATGGCCCTCATTTTGCTGAGTGACAGACATCCATGTTTTCACAAAGGAAGAACTTAGTAAATTCTCTTTGATCAGCCAATAACAAACCTGATCATGTGACATCACTATTAGCCTTTTCGCATCCTTGCATAATATTGTGTTTTAAACAGAGCACTATGGTAATATTAGTCAGCTATTCTGTTTGCTTAAATCATTTTTAATGTTAATATTTGATGTTAAGTACCTAAGCCAAGTTCACTAGCAGATCGAATTATTATTAGTCTAGCAATTATTTTGTGTCATTAAAATTAGTTGTTTGATAACAAGCGTGGCTGTTTTAATTAAAAATAGTAGCCAAGTTAGCTTACAAGCTAGCTACCTATATTATATGGAAAGATATTTATTACATAGTACAGTACATTTTTACAATATATGAAAATGGCCAAAAATCTTCAAGGAAATATATTCTGAAATACTGTACTAAAATCTGTTGTGTTTGACCTGTATACATTTTTAATGTTCAAATTTGTCTTCAACTCTGTGTATGGACCTCTTATCTTAGAACTTGACTTGCTATTTCATTCAGTCACGCACTTTTTTACTACAAATTAATATCAAATACATGCACACAAACACACGCAGAGATGTATACAATATATGCACACAAACATACAAAGTCCGCCCCATGGCATAAGCTGTTGGATAATCTGGCCAGGTCCAAATCCTCCTTCACCTTCATCCTAAAACCCTGAGACAGCACACACACGCACACACACACACGGCTAGCTCTCAGCAGGGGCCTGATCTAAATGGGGTGAGGTGTCACTGCATGAGATTTCCTGCTGCAGTGACACCTGGGACGCAGTGCAGTCTGGACCCTAATAATGAACCAACACCAGCACTCAAAATAGACCTGTTCTACATTCAGCACCACTGTGCCCTTCAGACACCTACTACACACACACACACACACACACACCAATCCAAACCATTAGCACACATAATTTAATGTCCTTTTTAGTTCTGACCTTATTTTAGTGCAGAGGAGTCACGCACTAGTCAAGGGCTTTAAATGACCCAGAAATTCTTTCCATATATTTCAGTAACAGAGCAGATATGGGACAGGTGGCTCATGATAGTTTCAATTTTACATCTAAGCTAGGCTGTCACTGAATGAATCACTTGGCTCTCTTCTAAGTGTGTTCAGCTGATGAAATTTTCCAGCCATATGGATCATAGATTGTTATCGCAGTCCTAGGCTTTGTGGACTGCAGAAACAGAAACTGGAAAACAGAAAAGGGAAAATTTCTCTTTTTCATTTAAGTGGATGGCTGATGTGGAAGGGCTGTGTCCCACTATTTACACGGAGGGATGATCATTAAAGCCAAAGGATGTTTTTGGTCTCATGAGAGGTTGCTGTGGCTTTTTAAAGTCAGCCGTCTCGGGCTGAGCGATAAAGGAGGCAAGCCTTCACACGATTTCACTGGCCTCTCTTTCTCTGCTCTCCTCTCCCTCCCTCTCTCTCTCTCTTCTCATCTCTCGCTATCTTTCATCCGATACGCTCC
Organism: Pangasianodon hypophthalmus; assembly: GCF_027358585.1. NCBI lineage: Eukaryota > Metazoa > Chordata > Actinopteri > Siluriformes > Pangasiidae > Pangasianodon > Pangasianodon hypophthalmus. The sequence continues at coordinate 7,441,028 of NC_069720.1, forward strand.
AACTACTGTTTTTCAAAGAGCCCTGAAAGTAGGACACAAACTTTAGGATGGGAAAGAGAGAGAGAAGGAGTGAAAGAGAGAGAGAGAGAGAGATTCACACACACACGCACAAGAAACAGCGACAGAATTAAAGTATAGCGTATAACATCACAGATGTTCTCAAGAATAGTTGACACTATGCATAAATAGAATTTAATCTAATTTCTCTGCTTAACGTGCTGTTAGAACAACGTCATCCGTCTTTCACCTCAAATGAATATGGAGCAGGTTGTCAACTCTTTTATCAACAGTATTTCTATCATCATATTAGTTGTCTAAAAGTTTTTGTATTCCTGAACATGTGACCATACAATGTTTATGTGTGTGTGTATGTGTACACGTACAGTATGCGTATGTGTGTTTAATACCTGCAGTAAGACTGAGATAAGATTAGGTTGTTTGAGGGCAGCAGGACTTCTGGCACTTTTGGCCCAGTATGCCAGCTCTTATCAGGAACAGGAGGAAGGTGGCTCTAGCCCTGATGAAGCATGAAGATAAGATAAGGCTGAGGCCACAGAGTCACATGGCCACCTGATTCATGTTGTCTATAATCGCTAACCTGTGGGCTGCTGTGTCTCCTAGAAATCCATCATTCTGCAGCATCCCTGTCCTGGAGAGTCCCACAAAATCATAAAGAATGTAAAACTTTGACACATTAATGATATTCTTCTCAATAGCATCATCAATGAGAAATGTCAGTCAGGCTTCAAATTCAGGTTACAGTACCAACCTGATGAAATACTGATGAGAAGAAGGTTCTTCTTTTGGTCCTTAGTCCTGCATTTGATGCAACATACTGTCTTGACATGGATTAGATTGGAATTTTTCCACATATTTGATGAATTTGTTTCTAAAAAAGAACAATATTTGTTGGGGTATTCCTCAGAGAACTATCATTCTCTCCCATCTGGCATTAGCCTGGTCTTCTACTATGAAAAGATATTTTATAATATGTTCTGAAAAAAACTTTAGTCAGTGCAACTCACAAAAAATAAATCAATTGTGATTAATCAATCAATAAATAAATCAATTGCAATTAATTTTGATCCACTATTTGGTTGATAATTAAGGAATAAAACATGATGGGGCATGCTGTTATAGGAAAAAAAAATCAGTGGCTGGATGGTGTGATGAGGCTCAATGTGAAAAGGAGTTATTGTTACCACCCTGAAGTTGATTATTTTCCAAGAACAGCAAATCCCAAAGTGTTTTATTCCTCTTATACAATGACAATTTGCCAACGATTAGAAATTTTATTTATTAATGAATGATGTCATACTTTTTTTTTTTTTTTTTTTTTTTTACCATTAATAGCTACATTTAATGTTGTGGACCATCCATGAAAGAAATTAGTTCCTGTTACCAGTATACATTATAATAACGCTATAAACAGTTACTCCCTTACCAGCGTGTCTTTTCCTCTCTCTTGAAGTAATAAGACAAAAACTGGAGCTTGTCATGTTACTGCGACACCGCAAAGTGTAAAGATCTCTCTTTCCTGTGCCAGAAAACATACTGATCATTACAAAGGGCTGACGCTGCACACTATTTCCATAAATGTTAAATAAACAGCTTCTAACAGAAGGTTTTATAATATCAAGAGTTAGCTGTTTTCCCTTTGGTAAATAACATGTTTGTGTAAGCTGTTTATTATTAGCTTTGGATTATATGGAGCGTTCACCATACAAGTCCCTGTGAATGAATTGTTACTATAGAATGATAACGTACCAGAACAATAGCATTATTATAAACCTGTGATTTGAATTACAGCCAGCACTACTGTCAGGGCTGCTGTTATAGCGCTGTAGTATAAAATATTTATTTAATATTTATAAAAACGTTTAGTGTAAGCAATATTACTAAGTCTATTACTAATAGCAATATTACTAAGTCATACAGGAAAATGAATTAGTAAATGAATTAGTCTGCTTATAGAAGAAATGTTATCAGAGCGGGTTAAACCAGTGCGGTCTAATCTAATCTGAGAGGACATGACAGGGAGGTGATTTACAGATATCTGGCTGACAGGAGCATATTAATATCCACACAGGAGTCTCCAGATAAGCATCAGTTAATATTATAACATGAGGGGGAAATCTGTCCCTTATTAGATTCTTGCGTCACAATCACGGGACTGAAGAATCTTCACATGCCCTCATTGTGTCAAGACATCTGTGAGGATCAAAATGTCTTCATATACCCATTAATGATGTGTTTTGGACTCCATTTCTGAACACGAGGCTTCATTTTTTCCACAATTGGCCTACATGGTGTGTCCTTCAAACTCGCCCTAGGACTGGAGATAAGAATCAGTGTTTAGCTAAATCTGACATTTCAGACCAAGATGCTATCAAAACCGACATGGGGAGCAATACGTTAACAATGGTTGTCACTAGAAAATAAACCAATAACACAGACGGTAAAATAAATGGCTGCAATTCGATGTTAGTATTGGCTAATCTGTTCTGCTGTAGGCCTGCAGGACTTGCAGGTCTCTCTGTATCTCTCTCCCGGGGATCGGGTTGTTTTAGATACTGGCAATTGTACATATTATATACGTATATATATATATATATATATATATATATATATATATATATATATATATGTGTGTGTGTGTGTGTGTGTGTGTGTGTTTGTCGCTATGATTATTTATAGAGGGAGTGAAGCAGCTGCTGTGACACCTTTGGGAAGCTGTTTGCCCCAACAGCAGCCAGCGCTGAAAGCTCAGGATTTGCTTGGTGCGTGTGTGTGTGTGTGTGTGTGTGGCCATGAGCCTTACTTAGGGGACTTGGGGACTAAAAGAGGCAGCCTATCCTCCATCTTTCACTTTCACAGTGTCCAATACAGAGAAAGAAAGACAGACAGAAAGAAAGAAAAACAGACAGACACACACACACATACACTTAAGGGGCTGTCTTTCCACTCATATTACAATAGCTATGCTACCATCTCTGCTAAATGACTTCTAAGTGATTCCTAAGCTGCCTTTATAACAGAATTGTAAATGGTGTTGGTATTAATATAAAGTACATACAAGTATGTAATTTGGCTGTCGTTTCTTTCATCTGGTGCTTTCAATAAATCAGTTGCTATTTTTTACGTGTGAGTGTGTGTCTGATTATTACCTGACATCATGTTGATAATAGACATGGCTGGTATTGGGCATGAGATGTTTGTGTGCAACACACTCAGGTTGTCATGGCTGCACATCCTACTGCTGGTGGAAAGCCCTGTGGCTGTTTTTAGAATCATTGGATGAGAGCCCTTTCTGGGTCCTTTTTATGATGAAGCTTAAGGGGCAAAGGTCTTTCATCACTGGTTCTGTTAATACTAGTTCTGTGGTCTTGACTTCATCAAGATTAGGGGGTTAATGCAATGACACGATCTGTATCTATTTGGTGCTCCAAATATTTGTATTTGTGTCTGTAGTCAGATTTAAACCATAAGTGGGCATAGCCTAAACCGGAAGGTTTTTTTTTTTTTTAAAGAAAGATAATAATTATGAATCATTTCACTAAGCTCCTGGAAACACTGGAAACTTCATAATTGGTCTCAGTTACAGATGTATGTGGGACTGTGTTTTTTTTAACCCCACTCATGCAATTATTGCTTTTTGTTTGTACCTGCCAGCAATATTTTCTCATGCCCACGATCTTCATACCTGATAGCTCACTTACAGACACACGTCATATATGACTTTCATACTGTATATAAGCCTCCAGCTTGTGTAACTTTTTTTTTTTTGGTCTTGGTCCCTTGTTGCACAGCTCTAGTCTCAACCAGATGCACTATGAACCTTTTTTTGGCAAACTTTCTAAAAAGAAAACCCAAAAAAACTAATAATATGCCTTCTATTCGTATTTATGTCTGTTTAGAAGACAATATCTGTTCATTCCAAATAAAGTATTAATATTGTGTTACATCCCTAATCTAGATAAATGAAAATAGCTGGATCAAATTATACATTTCTTACTGAGTGAGCATACTAATAGTGTGTTGTGATATTGAATTATTCATGCTTGCAACATGCGAACACTGTTCAAGTGGTTAGAGTCATGTGAACACTGTTGCTAGGCAAATGGGAAATATAAACAAACAGAAGCTAGCTAATCACTGGAGCTTCTGATATAGCTAGCTAGCTAAGATATAGCTGTTAGGTCTTTTATACAGACAATGTCAAGGTATGTAATGGGAATGTTGACATTTTGCTCAGATGAGCTACTGAAAAAAGACTCCATGGGACTAAAATTACTCTTTAATACATTTAGCATTACCATGTGAATATAATATAAGCTCTGTTACATTAAGCTCTCTATTTGTTAATTACAGACTCAAGCCAGAGTTGAAAAATGGTTGGTGATCTAACATTAATTGAGTTTAAGTAGAGCTTCTAAATTGGTAGGAGAAGGTGCTGCAACCCAGAAACCAGGGGACTGTAACAGAAAGGTGTATGAGCTCAGAGATCTGCCGTACTCTCTCTTCTGTCCTACCTGTTATCTCAACTCAAACATTCATCAAGTAAAACCCTGGATTTCCAACATTAATCCTCTTTGTAGCTTCAAAAAGCCATAATGAGAAGTTGCGGCCTCTCTTCCATCCTTTTCATTACAGTAATGGTGGCAGAAGGCTACATGTTCTGCTTGTGTCTCGGGTAGATGACATCAGCTTGGCAACCATGTTTCCACACTGAAAATCACAGCCGCCCAATGAAGAAGCCTTTCTCTCTGTTGACTACCATGTTAATTATACAGCACAGTAAGAGTGGGGAGATAATGCTTATATACTATACAGAGTATAACCGAATTACATTACTGCAAAATTATAATCCAGTAGAGCAGACTGATTCAACAGGTAGCTCAGTGTTAGCTTGCTAACTAGCTAAACTACAGCTGACATACATTATATAACACTGCACTGTTCTGTAATGGATGTTGTTTTGTTGTTTTATTAGTTTAACCCCAGCAACAGGTTCTTTTTGTAATAACTGCTTGGTTGCAATGGGTACTATTTGTAAAGTTTGAGTAGTACTATCTGACGGCATTATTTAAATTAACAGAGAAAAAAAATTGCTATTTCTATATAAATACATAAGAGGAAATGGAAGGAAATATAGGAAAGTGCATTTGTAAACGCATCAATATATGGATATTTTTGTTGTGGCCCAACTGCCAAGTTGAATCAAGTTGAAGAACTGTATGGATGTTATGTAATGGAGTTAGGTGTAACCGATTTTATTTCATTAATTTGACTGTAGTACCTGTTCAAACAAAAGTAGATTCATGTACAGGCAAAAAAAATTGGAATAAGAATCATCCCATTCATGGGAACTGATTACATAAATAAATGCCACAGAAGGGAGGGGTAGCATGAGTATCAGTGCAACAATAAATTTTCCCTTCTTACATGCAGACACAGGCTGGAGTGTGTAAGTGTACACACGCACAAAGACACACACTCTGATCAATCACAGGATGGGAGTTTAACAACATTGCGAGATTCCTCCCACTTCCCCTTTCAGTTCTGCTGGGAATGACATCATTGCTGAGGAAACGCCAGTTGTGTTTTGTTTTGTATTAAATCAGGCTTCGCTCTCTCACAGAAGACAAATGACAAGCCATCATGGACAGTTCTAATAGTGCAGATGAAGAGCATAATATATATAACTGTAATGTGCAAGTACAGTCAGCTCCAGAGTTATTCGCACCCTTCAAGTGAATGGGAAAATAATACTACTCAATAATAAATATTGCTTACCCCTAACGCATAAGTAACTGCAAACAAATCCTTGAAATATATATATATATATATATATATATATATTTTTTATTGCACTCCTATTTCAGGAAATAGTTGTTTCCCTAGAGTATAAATATGTGGTTGCTCACATGCATCCTTTGTCATCCATCAAATACATGAGAAATCTAACAAAAAAGAAAAATGTGCCAAAATAAAACTATACAATACGTAACATGTAACATGTAACATGTAAGATTTAAAAAAAAAATCACTCACTGCAAGTTTTATTCCATTTACATATTAATTTTTGATACTTTTAATGAAGGGCACCAATAATACTAGATTGTGTATATGATAGATGAAATAAAGAGAAGAGCCATGTTTCAAACATTCTCAACATATATTCTGTTCAGTGAATGGCATTTGTGTTGTTTTTACTATTTTTGTTTAGTAGGAATGGTTGGGAAGTCTATATAATGCACAGTGTGTATGTATGTGTGTGTGTGTGTGTGTGTGTGTGTGTGTGTGTGTGTCTGCACTCAGACTCATGAGGGCTGCTGAGCTGGCAGACAGACAGTTTTTCCTGTTAGAACACGACAGGATGTTTCCAGGAACCCAGATCTCCCCCACTTCCCCCCACTCTCTGTCTCCGTCTCTCTTTCTTTCCATGAGCCTCTGTCAAAACTCAGCTAGTTTTAGCCAGGTGAAACGTTCCTCCAAAGCGTCTGACTGCCAAACACTGCAGGGAGCGACAGAGGAGCAGATCTGTGTGTACTCGGGACATATTGTACATACAGAGAGAAAGATTTGGAATATGCAGCATAAACAATTTAAGACAGTAAGACATCTGGGATGGAGAGATGAGAGGAAAAGACACTGATGTAATTGAAGGATACTATTTCCATTGAAGAATCATAACATTAATGAAAATTGTGTGTTGTGTGTATATATATATCTGTTGATGTGTGTGGAAAGGGTAGGTCACTGATCCCTCATGTCAAGGCCAGTGCCAAACACCGCCCACCCCTCTGCTTAGTCAACACGTTGCCTGTAGCTCTGGTCCAGAGTTTCATCTCGAGTTTCCCCTGCCTCTGCCTCGCCCTTGGTTCAGGTCACGAGTCTCAAAGTCGAATGAAGCGTCCCTGATGGCTTCAGCAGACGCCGAGACACCTGATCCACTTCTATAAATCACCGCCTTCTGGGGAAATGAAGTGGTCCAGTGAGCCCGAGCTCAGCTTGTGAAATGTAACGCTGCGCCAGAGCCCGCACACTCGGGTCAGATGCCATACCGCTCTGACAGGCCCACAACAGCTAAATATAACACACTCACCAAGGACACTGGGTAATGAGAACAGAGCCAGTGCATTTCTGAATATGTGCACAGAGACACCTCCCATACACATATCCAACAATAGCAAGCACTAAGACCCTTTTTGGACAAAAACAGATATACTTCTCTGTCAGTCGCATTCACAATAATAACTAGGCTTACATGTAGCCTAATAATGCATTAATAAAATGACTTTTGGCTTAATAGAATGTAAAGCTTTCATGTACACACGTAAGGTGAAATAAAGTAGGGTCAGTGCCAATGAAATTTGGGAATGAAATGATATCTCATCAAAGGAGGTGAATACTATGTTATATAATCAACCCACTGAAAAAGACCAGTGATAACCAGGTAAATATTTAAATATTTAAATCTGGATCCATGCATACAATTTACACATGTGCATTTCTGTGAAGGTGCACGCTGGCCAAAGTCTGCTGGCAGGCATATGAAACTGTTATTGTTAGGGGAAAAATATAATTGTGTGGATGGATCGGGTGACACATAAATCCATCTTCATGACTACTGTTCTGTAAGGACATTTGGAATACAATTTGCTGAGACTGGCATAATTGAAACAAATACTCCAGCATTTTTCAAGTGTACTGAGAAAACAAGAGAAAATAAGTTGACTCAAAATTCACTTATAATACAAGTCCATGGGCAGTTGGGTCAAAAAATGTTTATGTGCATCACATTTCAGGATTTATTTAGTCAAAAGTATTTGGAAATAAAAATCTGCATCTCCATAATTCATCCTTTCTGAGAAGGAACTACCTTTTCAGATGGAAGAATTTGTGGTTATGTTTTACCAGTGTAGTCAACGTAGCTGTAGTTTAACATGTAAATGCCTTCATTTCTGCCTGACAGTGTATTATTACCACAAAAATGGAAAGCAAAAGTAACCAGAATCACTTTTACTGAGAAAAATATTGCTCAAATTTTGGAAAGTTGGATAAATCTACATAAGGACATTTTTTGTTTCATCTTAAAGACATTTATTCCAAATGGTTGTCTGTTCTTTTTTTTTTCTAAGTACAGGCAAATGTGAGGAAATTCCTGTCTTTGGTAATCACGCATGTGCTACAGATGCAGAAGAAAGAAATTTGTTTGAAAAATGCTGGAAAATTCCTTTATTAGTTGTTAAAAACAAATAAGCTGATTGAACAATCAGTTGGTGAAAATGCTGGGCTAAATTTAGCTACTTGTTACATTCAGACAGGTCTCTCAAGTTTGTCATTATACTAATGCTCAGCTTTTGTGTAACATGAACGCAAATAAAGATATTCAAGTTTGAGTTTCGGCACAAGTTTGGAACAAGTTTTGCATGTAAACATGGCCACTGGCCAAAGTTCAAAATATCAAGCTATACCAAGCATGGTTGGGCTTGAACATTTTGTGACACTCTTACGCCCAACATGACTAAGGTGAGGCATCCTGATAGACAGCTCTTAAAATACCAGCACACTCCATGACTCTATTTGAAGCTGAGTGCTTCAGACTGACTCTAAAGGCCACAGGGATAACAGATGTGATGATGTGCTTCTAAACCCTTCCTCGATATCTGACACCATGGAGCAGAGCAGACATCACGGCAGCGCTCGCAGTCATCAGCCAACTGACCACTCAGACTATAGTGTAGTCCTAAAGATGGGTATTATTTCCAGTGGGACTTGCTCTATGCTTAGAGATATCTCATGAAGGGTTTAGTGACGTTGGTGTGACATACTGCTGACAGTTCATGTCAGTGTCCTTGATAGTGAAGTAAGTAAACCTTGTGTGATATACTGTATGTGTGTGTGGCCAAAATAGCATATCCAAACCTTAAGGCAGGGGGGGGTGGTGGTGGCAGCGGTGGTGGGGGATGGATAGCCCCTAGCTCCTAAACATTCACACAAACATAATACCCTCATCCCTGCAGCTATATTTAACCTCATTCCACACTAGAACATACCACCCACACCTCCCTCCACATAGGGAAGCACGAGGGCGATGGTTGGCCTTCCATGTCATTCCGCGGTAACTGACACATAAGCCTGGGGTTCACATGCTGCTATGAGGGCAGGCATTCTTTTCCTAATGTCACCATCACACCGTCATCACCGGCTTATATTTTGCACTCGGTATGCCGCAGATGTCACACCCAATTATTCTGAGGCAATGAATTCAGTCATTGTGTTATGATTTTTTTTAATGATCTTCATTACCTTGTGAGAAGATTCCTCCCTCTATATAGGAGGGTTTTTTGGGCTTTGTCAAGGCAAGAGGACGGATAAAACGCCCTCCTCATGCCTGTTCTATAATTCAAACCTGCCATTCACAATGCTGTCTTGTTCCTGCCCTGCCCAGTGTGTGGGTATATGTGTACGTGAGTAAGAGTGCTGGCTCACAACTACATTCCTGCACTGACAACGCTGTCATTCCGTCAATATCTGGCATACCGAAATCTCAGCGGATCAGACAGCTAAACTTTCCAGAAGCAGGTGCTACCAAAACTTCTGTAAGCTATCCGCCCTGAAACCGTGCCAGTTATGAAAATATCTCAATAACACACACACACAGAGACACACACAAGTACACTCATAATCTCATACACTCAGAGACTCTCTCTTGCTCTTGGCAGGATGCCTGCTGGATTTCAACGTTCCCTTGTGCAGAAATGCCCCCTCCCATTCCAGCATATCCTGCTTGGCTTGGCCAACAACTTTCCATGCAGCATGACACCGGATCGTTTTCTTCCCACACACTCCTGCCCGCCTGCTAGCAGGGGGGAGGAGAAACGTTGCCTTTTCTACCCGTACTATTACTGAATCCCAGATGTGCACACAAACAAAGAGAGGGGGGGATTCACATGTTCCCTGTACCCTTCGTCAGCAGTATGTTATTAACATTTCTCTTTGTTTGGGAACATGAGAGGAGGCGCGGACCACGTGTTTCGGGATTCAGTCCAGCACATTCTTCTGAGAAATAGTCAGTCTGTATGCGGCTGGATGTGGACAGGATGTTAGACACACCACATTTTTCATGGATAGCTTTGTTCCAAGTCTGGGTTTGGAGTGAAATAAGGAATCACAAATTGGGACATTCATATTATTCACTCAAATTAAAGCTGATTAAACCTCATAGGTGGTGTTTTATCGATGTGTTCCAATGTGCTGGAGTACAAAATAAAACTGTACTGTTATCGTACTGTTCTGTAGCATTTCTCTTAGACTAATCACAGTGAACCAAATGTGGAATATAAGATAGCACAATACTACAATACTTAGAACACCATGTCTAAGTATAGGAAGAACAGAGAAAAAAGATAGGAGGAGAGCGAAACAGAGATACTGTTTGATCTTTTGGGATACAGCAAGCACATTATTCACCGAGGCATGGTTATATAACACAGGCGATGACTGAGTTATGAGTCTGTGCTGCGAACTCAGTCAGTTTATCTATTATCCCTTTTTCCTCATCTCTCTTCCTTTCTCTCAACCAATGTGTAATGTTGAATACCACAGTGCTCTAACTGGAGGACATGTTTTCCATGGCTAAACTAGGAGAGGCTCATATTTGTACTGTATGTGGTTGCATGCCAGGAAAATCATCCAACTCTAATTGCTCCCAGATCGAAATTGTGGAAAACAGGCCAGCTTCGCGGAGCCAACATGAAGGAGGCAAAGAAATCTCCTCTTGCAAATGTGCAGAGACAGAATACGTGTCAAGTTGAGACTTGTCGGAAATGCAGTTGACAACAATACTCTGGGTTGGCAACATTGAGCTGAAGAACCAACCGTAATAAAGCCAAAAGACTGGCCGCAGCTGCAGCTGGTTGGGTTCATGTCAAAACCTGACGTTCTCTCCTGTCTGCCTTTGTGCTGTGTGCAGAGAAGCCGCCTTTTTTCTTTATCACATCAGCTCATCAGCTGATCCCGATCCCTTCTCTCCCTCAGCAATGGCTGTCATGCACACAAAAGCCTCTTCTGTCTGTCTAACTCGCCCACCCCCCGTCCTCTCGCTCCCTCGCTCCCTTCTTTTTTTCTGTCGAGATCTGTTTTTGTGCTCTTTTGTTTTTGTTCCTCTTCGCCTCGTCTCGTTTTTCTCTCCCTCCCTTTGCCGCCGCTTACTGCTCGCTCCAGTTTTTTTCAGCACATTTGACAGCGATCCAGCACCTGAAAGAAAACATTCCGACAATCGTGAGCGCTAGCGGTCTCGTTTTTCACATTGAGGACAAAAAAGGAATGCTCATTTCCATTTCACAGGAAGAAAGAAAGAAAGAAAGAAAGACAGAAAGAAAGTAAGAAAGAAAGAAAGAAGAAAGAAAGATAGGAAGAAAGAAAGAAAGAAAGAAAGAGTGGGTGTGGAAAAAAAAGACAGAGACTGTACTTTGTGATGATTTCATCCATCATGTGAATTGCAGCCTACTGCGATTCCTGCAGGCCCCTTTTTGACACTGCACGCTAAAAATAGAGCAGTGTGGCTCCGTGGCAGGACGAGAGGGCATTAATCATGCAAGAGAAGAATACATTCCTCTGGTTACTTCTCAATCAGCCCCCCCCCCCCCACCCCACTCTGGAAACCCTCGTTACTCCATGAGAAGGAAAGGAGGGAGTTAGAAACGGCTTCTTATGTCTGCCAGTCTGAGATTGCAAAAAGAGAAATCAATCAAACAATGGTCACACGTTTCACAGCAAATGGATCAAACTGTGCAGAGTTGACCTTCATGAGCAAGGCCTGTTTCTCAGAAGTGAGCGTGTAAGTAGCAGTGAAGGCCGGAGGAAACAAGGTCCCTTCCCCGCCTGGGATAACAAGGGTGCTGGGCTTCATCTGTGTCCTATTAAACTGAACATTTGGATCCCCGTGAGATCAAAGATGGAGCCTGTGGGGTCCGGACAGAGAGATAGATATGAAGGCTTCAATTGAGATCAGCTGTTGCATGCCTATTGCACTAGCGGCTGAGAGGAGAGACAGAAGTTGCGCAGTTTTTGAAATATATATGAAGATGATCCCATAGACCTGCAGGGTATGAATGAATGTTGAATACAAACAGAGAAAATCCAGCCTTTCTTCTTGAAAGAGTGGAAAGTCATCCTTAAAAATCAATAGTTAAAAGCTCTGGTTAGAGATAAGACACTATAATAAGACACAGGGGCATAAGTGCATCGCTGACTTCAATGAACTGTCTCTTTTATGGTGGTAAATTTCTAAAGGCTATTTTTGCACATAAAGGACAAAAGGTAATTCAAACCAGATGCAACCGTGTTTTAATTAAAGGTTTCTTTATAGGACAGTTTGGCCAAGGGCTCAATCTGACCAGGACTCTCAAGGAGGAACAATGCCACTAATGTTAGAAACCTCATGACTCCAACCAAAATAGCACTAACCATAAATCCTGTTCTGCATTCCTTTCTCCTTTTTTTTGGTTTTAGAAAAAGCCCTTGTCCTTGTTCCCAATCAGCAGTGACCTGCTTTTGCCTTTATGTTACAGCTTTCCATTAGCCTACTGCCTGTTGGAGAGAAAGGGAGCAAAACAGAGAACTAAAGAAAGACTAATGACAGGGGAGTGAAAATAGATAGTCACCTAAATAAGGTGTCATGTGGAGTTATATATAGAGAGCTCTGCTGCGAGTGAGAAAGAGCAAAAGTGAGAAAAAGGGAGAGAGAGAGCAATTCTCTTTCTTTATACACTCATAGAATTAACGTCTTAATCAGTCCTGAATTATCATCTTAATCAGCCTCCAGCACATCCCTCTGTCTCTTGCTTTCTTTCTCACCAAGCTGATTAAATCAAAGTCTACATTCATTCTCCATTCAAATGGAAAAATCCAAACTCATGTGATAGACATATACACAGCCTCCTCCTTCCCACGCTCTTAATCTCTTTTCCCCTCTGGCTCCACCTGACATGTATTCTATATGTCACCATAAAGCACCAAACTCACAACACTACACACCTTTGGCCCAGAAGCCTCGCAATACTACTGCAGTGCTGCACTTCACCTTCTTTAAAGCAGCAACACGCCTTGTACATCTATTCTTCTTTTAACAAAACAGTGTTCAAACCTGTTTGAACCTAGTTAGTGGTTCGCTAAAAGGGTTGAGCTTGATAAGATTGCGCTGAATACCTATTCATCTTCTCAGCCTAACCATATGCCATGAGCCTCTGCACATGGAGTTTGGACTTTGCCTCCATAAAAACCCATTTATATCACAGGCAGTTGCCTTTGTTGACCAATGTCCAGAGGCTATTCCATGCATGGGTTGGAGTTTGTGTTCTTACTGAGTGATCAGCAAGGTCAAAAGTCAAGTGTTTGTGTCAATATGCCTTGTGTGAAATGGTAGAAAGAGCTAGAAAATTGGGTTTCGAGTCATCCAAAGCTAATTAATTCACTCACTTCCATTTCACCAACAATGGAATGCCACTCTCTTTAAAGAACAAGACTTGACAATTCTATAGAAATGTAGAATCTGAGATGGCTCCAATTTGAGACACCAATGTATACAGCAGGCACAAAAATGGGGAGGGCCATGAGAGCCATTTTATAATGCAATGTATCATAACGTTCAGTCTTAAAACAGCACTTAAAAGATCATAAGTCTTTTGATCTCAACAGAAATTCAACAGAATTCCAGAAGTTTAGACAGCTTCAGTTTTTTCCTTAAAAATGGTCTGAAGCTGTATTTGGAAAATATACGAGTTTAATTGTTTCATTTTAAGTGACCAACTTATGCAGCGGGGTCAAAACAAGGCAAGGGCCATGACATCCAATTTATAAAGCAAGGTATCATAAATGTCAATTCTGAATCAGCTCTTCAACGTCATTTCATATTAAAAGTCATTTGACCTTGAATGTCAATAGCAATTCTTAATTTTCAACTGCTTCAAACCTCACCTTGTCTTGTCCTGCCAATTTAATGAGGAAAATCTGGAAAACATAGCAATGAAAAAGGCTAGGCAGGAAAAGCACTCCAAGCAAATAGTAAGAGAGTGGGATGGTTTGTGAGTTTGTTCTTGCCAAAGCTGACCATTTACAGAGCCTTCATACTGCCAAACCACCACACCCATGGCAGCACAGAAAAGAGGCAGCCAGAGTGCAAAGGACCGCTCTGCTTTTGAAAAACACAAGAGATTGTGCAACCGTTGTCAAACAGAACCCACAGAAAGGCCTGTTACACATTAACAAATGAGGTCAAGAAGCAGTTCCTCTGCTCCCCCCTCCCACCCACATCTTTCCTTCTCTTCTCTCATACACTATCCTTTGGTCTGTGCTTCCTCCCACCCATTCCTCCCCCATGTAGCAGAAACTGAGGCTCGTGCTGGGTGGGATATTTCATTACAAAGCATTCATTTTACACATCTAAAAAGGCCCCCGTAAGTCCCCCCTCGCAGTATGATGGAAAGCCCTACGCCACGTGCACCAGAAAACCCCATCTTAAAAGCCTTTAAAAAAAATGGCACTCATACAAAGAGTAAGAAAGGATGCAAGGGATTCACTTTGAAGAGCAAATCTCTAAAATCAGGCTTCCCGAAATGGGAGTCTGTTTTCAAAGTTGCTTCCAGAGAATAAGACTAGATTTGAAAATGTTCATGGGCAAAATTTCACTCCAGATTAAAAAAAAAAAATTAGCCCATATTCTGAAGTATGTGGAGTTTTTTTTGGAAAATGATTAATTAGGGCTTTTATCCCAAAGACAGCTCACAAGGGAACATGGGGAAGTGAGCATGGAACTGTGTCACTTTGGTGTGAAGGGGAAAAAAATGACAACCAGCATAGCCATGATTACATGGGCTGAGAGATGTGTGACTAAAAAGAACATTTTATGAAGAAGCAACTCAACACTTGAAGGGAAGCTCTAGTTAATTATGCATTATTGTTCCCTCTGGAATTTTTATTAAGAATTTCACTTTAGCTTGTGCCTATTTCACATCTGAATTTTTTGTTTATTCATTGGCTTTGACTAGGATTTATAACTACTTCAAACTGATTTATATCTTTGCAAAATAAAAGTCTTTGCTTCAAACTCAAAAATCTTATTCCTAACCTACTCTAGAACAACAAAGACTACACAATGAAATGTAGTCTTTTTTTTATTTCAGTCCTTTAAGCCTTTTGATTAGATATTTTATTTCCTTACTCCATCCATTTATATTACATATTATAATCCCTTTATTCCAAAAATACTGATTATCCCTAGAGACTGAGGAGGCTGATTTGCCGATAGACAGTAGCAGGCAAATAAAAGGCCATTCCCAGGCCTGGGCCTGGTTTCCCCTGTGTCTGGTAACTGACGTGGCACCTCCATATTCCCTCCAGTGTTTACCCATGCAACAGGTAACCAGGCAACGGAGGCCCCCTTTTACGACACACACACCAGCTTGGCGAGGGTGTGATCTCTATATTTGGTGCGACATAAAAACCTTTCCTCCAGATAAAGGCTTCCAGTCAACAGGACGCATGTTCCTTTCTTGGTGCTGCCGTGTCGGTGATTGATGGCAGGAGGGCTTCGCCTGTTTTCTGTCTAATTATAGGCAGTGCAACTGCTGGATATGTCTGCCCCCCTCCGTTTCCCTCTCCCCCACCCTCTCTCTTGTCTCCCATTCCTCCCTCACTACCTTTCACATTCTCTGTTTTCTTTTTTCCCCCTGGAATAGCAAAGGCTCTGGAATGTGAGCTGGGCTGCTTGCCCCACACGTCCCCCTTTCAGCCCCTCCTGTCTGTGTGTCTGTGTGTCTGTGTGTGTGCATGCGTGCATGTGTGTGTGTGTGCTACTGCATAAAGCACCGACAGTAAGACCCTTACAGGATTTCCACAGATCCCCAAGGCAGACTAGCTTAAAACTGCTGACGTGGCAAACACACATCTCTGGCTTGTCCAGGCCATGCAGGCCCACGGCGTACTTGTTGACCTTCGGAGTTGCGTTTGAATCTGAAACCTCCAATCGGAGCAGTTTGCTCCAAACCCAAATTGAAACAGTCACTCAGACCACCCCTACACGCTTGACAGAAAAATGTCTGAAGTACACGTCAGGGTTTACACGCAGCCGCACATAGCCTACAACAACAAACGTGCACTTCCAATCATATGTGCAGATCGCATATGTGAACATTTTAAAACTAACGTACATGCACGCTCTCAGTATAAGGGATACTAAACTGTACCTGCTTTTGTTGCTGGCGTTGTACCCTCAAGGGTACACATTTTGTACCTTCAGTATGTGCACTTTACCTAGAAATGCAGAGACGTAGTGAACGTTTAAAACTTTAAAACTAACTGCAATCCATTTATGTAAATTAAATCATTTTAAAGCTAACCTATTTCCACATTTCTAGGTGAAAGAGATATATTAAAAGTACACAATATATACCCTTAAAGGAAAGGTACAGGTATTAAAAGTACTAAGTTTTCAGAGAGTGAAATTTACATAAAGGATGTTAACACTGAGTTAGATTTTATGACCTGACAATTAAATTAGGGGTTACAGGGCGTTATTTTGGTGTCGTACAGCATTTTGTCATTATATTATTCTATAATAATAATAATAATAATAATATATAGGTCAATTACTGTGAAGGCTAATCACAATATCTAATATGTACAATCAATACAGTACTAATGTAAGGATTATAGCAGTAATTAAATTTGTTTACGCCGGCCCAGGATCACAAACTGAATCCAAATCTCCTGGACAAATTGAATCTGCTGTTTTAGTCAAACAAGGGTGCAGTGACAGCAGGGCACTGTGATGGCGACCTGTTTTGACTGGAGCTTTACATTTCTGGCGGGAAGAAAGAGAGGAAAAGTCGCAGCCTATAAATCATGAAAGCCGAAAAACTGCACGCGCCAAAACAAGACGTCTCGCGAAAAAAAATGCTTTTTTTCTCCCTCAAATTTTCTATATATACATATTTTGTATTAATTAGCCCCGACACTAAACGGATAGGGGAGAGACAGCTGTGTAAACAAAACACTTCACGTCGAGTTTCGGTGTGACGGAAGAACATAAACAAGTCTGACAACAACACATGAGCGCGAGCGCGCACACGTCACCGCTCGGTCAGCTCAGAACGCGCGCGGGTGTGAACGCTGCGCGCGGTGCACGTCGGGAAGTTACAGTCCGAGCGGCGGCCATGTTTACTGAAAGCTGCAAACTAATCTAAAAATATCGTGAAATGTTATAGTTTTAAAAGCTCTTTACAGCCAAAAGCTGTGTTAAATATCCTTTGACCAAACGGAAGAATTTGGCATATAGCACGGATTTATTTATTTATTTATTTTAAAAGCACTTATTACTTTGATTTTTCTTTAAATAAACAGGACAAGATTTGGAAAATATGCTATGTAGTCTGTTCATTTATAAGTATTAAGACTTTAATATTTCATTAATATGCTGTATTTTAATATGCGTATTATGATATGAATAATATACAAGCTTTGGAAATGTATAAATCCTGAAAATAGGATATGGAATTTGTAATCATAAGTATTCTGATATTAATATATACTGGCTCCTTTGTAGGCTAGGTGAATGGTTGAAGTAAGAGAGCAATAAAAATGATTTCAGTAAAAATAAGAAGGTAGTTACCGGGTTGGGTTATGAAAGGGTTAAGCGCAGTCTTGCTGCTCCGCTGAATGGCAAGTGCATGTGAATTCTGGGCGGAACAGAGGCCTCCATTCACTTCTGTAAGCTTAGTGTGTGCAATCGGCCTTAACAGTAGCAGGCGTGTTGGCCTCCAAGGAGCCCCAGACTGAGGAGACGGAGGACGGTGACTCAGGAATTCCACCGCAGGGGGCGAAAACCACGTGGTCAGGGAACATTTCATTAGGGCTCAAGCTATGGTGCGGGGCCGACTCTCCTAACGTGTGGCTAAAATTTCTCAGAAGTCAAATAACTGCTCCGGACTTGGTCAAGAAGCAGCTTCAGACGTTGACACTCTCATTCACTCACTCATAGCAGCAGACTCCAGGTTTCAATACACAAACTATAAACTTGAACATTAAAGGGATGAAATTATTAAGAAGTTAAAACAAAATCCCCAAAGACTATTGAATGTTATAGATGTCATGTATAAGGTATGGAAATGTTGTTGTTGAGGAACACAGGTTTGGCTTACCGAAAAAGGCCAAAGGAAAGAGTGCTTACAAGCCCTGAACATATGGCAAGTGGGAGTAAAAATAGACATCTAGAGGGTCAGATTGCATGCCACATTAAGGTACTCTACACAAGAGTTAAAAAAAAAAGTAAAATACAATTCATAACCACATGACAGTCTGAAAATATCCATTCTTACCAATTCAAATATTCTTGAGAAGTTAATTAGGTAATAATGCCCATATTAAACCGCTGGACTGCCACCACATATACTGCACAGAATATCACATTCTCCCTTTGTCTCATCGGCTCTTCCTTTCTTCTCCCCCCCCCCTTTGAGTCCCATTTTCTTGCACAGATTGTTGCATCATCCCTCTACAGTGTGATTCACAGGAGGGAGAGACTGGCTCAAAAATAATGGACAAGAAGCAGAGCATGGACACTTTAGGCTGTTATTACAAGGTCAAAAATTGTATTTGGCAATTTTAAACAAGTGCATACAAGTACAGCTAGAAGCATTTCAGTTTTGCCAAGTGCTCATAGAGTAGTTTTAGTCACATTCTATGTTTAAACATGGACTGCCACCAGTTCTAATAGTACACTGATAATTGGCGTTTAACAACAACTGGAAAGGGGGGGGGGGGCGGGGGGGTGAAAGTAGTCTGTTAGAATGTGTACATACCTTTTCATCTTCAAAAAATATAGAAACAATGTATTCAAAAAGGGAAAATCAAAAAAATTTATACAGCCATGTTTATGAAGTGTACACTTCCCTTGAGTCCATATGTACATGTCCCATAATTTCTGCTTGGATGGTATGCAATTTGATTTATTTATAGTCATCTGAAATCGTATGTGTGTGTGTGTATGTCATTTGTCGTTTTTGAATCTTTTGCAAGAAAAAACAAATGTAACAAAAAAAAGAGGAAAACAGAATAGTGTGGAAAAATCAAGGGTCTCTCTCCTTTTTTACTTTCACGTCTCCGGCCAAGATGGTCGCTATTTCCCCTTGCATGAATGCCCAGGGCACGTTGGAGCCCACCAGTGGGCATTTCTCGCCGCTGGGGCAGTACACTTCGCCCGTGGCACCCTGCTGTTTGATGCTCTCGCGTGAGCAGGGGAAGCAGAACTTGTGTGAGGGCACTGATGGGCACTGCACGAAATGTGTGTCCTCAAGCCGCTCATGACACAAGGTGCAGCACAGGGGAACGCTGCCAGGAGGCACCGACGAGTCCGGAATGCTCTGTGGGTGACCACCCTGAGGGTCTACTACACCTGGGACATGGCTGGCACCTGTGCCTGCAGCAGCCGTGCCTGCCACCCCTGCGCCCATCACGTCCCTTTGGGTGAGCCGCCGCTGGCCGGCTGAGGAGGGAGAGAGCGGGCTGCCGCTGTTCCTCCTTGCTGTAGTGGAGTGCACCTGGTTGGCGTCTTTGGGCGAGCCGGTGCCCGCGCTGCCAGCGTTGTCCGCTGCCTGGATGAGGGCAGCCATGGGAGACTGGCCGTTGTGCACAGTCAAAGCAGCCTCAGGCGGCGTGGTGCGTGGGTGTGGAGAGATGGTGGAAGGAGGTGCGGTGGTGTAGCCTGGCAGAGCTGCAGCAGGAAGCTTTGGCACTTCAGATGTGCAGGAAGACCAAGGCAGCCCGTCACCGTTCAGCTTAGTGCCTGCGCCCTCACCCTCAGGCTCTGGGGAGGCTTTCCTCTTCATGCTGCTTCGAGGTTGCTTGCCTCGATCTGTAAAGGGAGGGGGAGGATTGGAAGGGTTGGGGTGGGGAAGTGGTTTAAACAGTTAGAAAGAAAGGAAAAAAAACAGACATTAGGCAAAAAAAATGGAGTCCTTTCATTCTTCAAAAACTCTAAGCATGACCTGTTGTTGGCACTGTTTGACAATTTCTTTGACGCACAAAAACAGCCATGCCATTTGAAGGCAGTGAGAAATGTGCACTCAACTTTTCATTACAGAAGTCATTTCCAAGCTGTTATTTTCACACGAGTTTTCAGATACAAAGGGTAAAAAAAAAACTAAATGTGTTTCTCAGAGTTCAGAGGTAATTTAATCTACTGCTTTCACATAAACTTGTCTAATATTGAGTGAAGACGTCTGAAGTGCCCAAGTGCAAAATGTAGATTCTTAAACAATGCCTGTTTGTGTACCTGTTTTTGACGAGGCAGAGGTCTCGTATCCCATTCGGTGCTGCATGGCTGCGTGCTCCTTCTTGAACCTGCCTTCCGGATTTTGCAGGGCCATGAGGTCGCGGACCGTCTTGCCTTTTCCTATCCAGTCGTCGCGCTTGTGACTCTCGCCCAGGTCAGACACGCTGTCCGGTCGGTGTTTGTCCTTCGCGTCGTCCGACCGCTTCCCGCCGTGCTCGACCGTTAACGCGCCCGGGATCCCCATGGGAGGTGGCCGGCCGTTGAGCGCGTTCACTGGCAGAGCCCCGTTAATGTTCACCAAAGGCACGAGGCTCGGCGGGACCGCGCTCGCCCTGCGAGGATTGGGGCTCTGGCGGTTCAGCTCCGGCGGCTCGTCAGGTTTGGGGAATCCATTCGGAACGGGGAGGCCGTTCGCCTGCCTGGCGCCGGGCTGATACTCGGGCCCGAGGCGGGGCGGTCTGTCCGAAGAGAGGGAGTAGCGGTCCAGGGTCTGCGGCGGCGGCGCCCGCGAGCCACCGTCTCCAGCCGCGTGGTTCACGGACTGAATGTCCTTGGCCGACTTGCCCGCTCCATGCGACCTGCCTTCCTGGAAGCCGTGAGCCCTCTTGAGCTGCCGCGCGGTCTCGATCACGAACTCGATGCGATCAGCGCCCTCGTAGTTCACGCACCCCCTGCACACTGGCTCCGTGAAATCCCAAATCATCGCCCACGGCATGCGGGGCAAGTCGCACAGATAGCACGACTGCCTGCGCGAGGCAGCGACCGCCGCGGAGGACATGGCTTTGGGGAAGGAAGAAGAAAAGAACGAATACGACTAATTCTCCAAACGCCCGTCTGTTGTGTTTAGTTCTGTTAAGAGAAAAAAAAGCAGAAAAAAAATCGTTGTAGTTTCCCGCACCAGTCCGTCGGCGACAAAAACAGCGAAGTTTACACTCCGAAGTTCATGGCAGTGCGTGCTTTACTACAGCGCGCCTCTATCTATCTCGCGCACTACTACTCCGCCAGCCAGCTCTGTGTGGCGCGATGACGTCACTAAAGTTCAGCTTCCAGCGTTTCAGCTCCGATTCTATTTACTTCGATTCTTCGACAACCGCCTTCTGCGCATGCGCCGCGCTTTCCCCCTCGCCCTCGGCGCTCCAGCTGGGCTGTTGGATCTGAAACCACATTTTTTTCAACGTCTAGATGTGTTTTCTCAGTACTATTTACTTTCTTATTTCTGTTGATTCACAGGAACGTAGTATTTACACTACAAAGAGGAAGTCAAATCTTGTCTCTTTCAGCAGCCTGCACTAAAAAAGACTATTAAATATATATAAATATATAAAACAATCATATAGTTTAGTAAGCGCGACTCCAAAATTATGGAGTGAATGAATTAAAAAAAATAAATAAAAAAAATCTCAGTTTGAATAGCTGCGTTTTGTTTAGGTTACACAAAGGAGAAGAAATCTAAATGTGCGTTTTGTACTTACAGTAGATCTTACAGTATTTAGTCAAATATTCTCAAAAAATCATACTACACCGATTTGCGCATTGTTATGCAATCCACACATCTTGGCTTGGATCGTGCAAACGCCAGCGTTGTTAAAACTTGCACCAATGACCCGTAAGCCAAAATATTGCCTGGAGCGCCAGCCCATAATTCCGCATTCCGGTCGCCCCGGCAACGCAACGTCACGCGAGTGACCGACTTTATGTCTGAGCTGCAGTGCACATTTGAAGTGCGGTAATATTTAACTCCTCGCTCTAATACACACACACACACACACACACATATATATATATATCTCACATATATATCATATCATATATATCATATATATATATTAGATATATATCACATATATATCATATCATATATATATTTGATCATTTAGGCAATTAGCAATGTGTCATTTCTGGTGTATTCTGCTTTTACTACCATAAAACTTCCCCTTCCTCCTTTTGGGGGGGGTTGTTGCCAGATTGGCCTTATTTGCACTTCTTTCGATCCAGATCTGTACAGTACTTAAATTATATAATTTTCTAATGTAGTTCAAATATACATTATTGCATCATTTTTTGCACTGAATCGGTGCATTTAACTGCAAACCTGGCAACCCTGCGAGCATGTGACAGTCAACGTCGGTAATGAATTTAGCTTCAGGGAAGTGGACTTTGCTCAGACTTGAAGCTGATCAGTTTGACTCATGTAGACCAAGCCCATGTGATTCAGCAAAGCTACCACTGGCTCACATTCAGGTTTAGCACAAAGTGGAAAGCCCCATGTCAAAGACAAGTCTAACCATGTGCGCTTCCTTATTGTTGTTTTTATGAGCACCCAGGCATGAGTCATAGCTTTAACCAGCCCCAGACACATAGTTTTCATGAGATCAGATATGGGATGGCTGATCCACAGACCGTCCGATTTGAGGAATCACTTTGATTTGAATGAAGTTTATTAAATGTGATTAAAAACAACAACAACAACAACAACAAACTCATTTAGAGGTATGATGATGGCAAAGGCTTTTACTGTCAATTAACTCTGTCCAACTGTTTATAACTCACAGTGCTGAAAAAAACAAACACCAATTTAAGAACCAGTTCCCTCAATTTACTAATTGATTCTATTAATTTAATAAGGTTTCATCAGTTTAATAAATTATATCCTCGACTGAGTAAGCAGGTTGGCACAACGGTGCAGTGCGTAGTGCTGCTGCCTCACAGCTTCAAGATCTCTGGTTTGTTTCTGAGCTCACATGACTGTGCTGTTTCCTCCCACCTCCCAAAAACATGCCAGCTACGCTAAATTGCCTCAAGGTGTGAGTGTGTGTGTGTGTGTGTGTGTGTGTGTGCATGGTGTCTTGTCTATCTGGGGGTGTTTCTGGAATGGGTACCAGATCCACTGCAACCCTGACCAGAATCAAGCAGTTACTGAAGATGAATGAATTTAGTAATCCTCAGCTAGCTACAGCAGTCTAGCATACTCCATCAGATGCGATAAAGCCAAAGGTGTTAGCTATTTTTATTTTTTTTACTAAATTTGTTAGCATATTTGCTATAATCAATTTACTATTCATGGTGACTCCACTGTAAAACATTTTGAAATGAAACAAGGGCACTGATTGCTTCAAGCTAACTAGAAAAAAAAAACAGTTATTAATTTGAAGCAAAAGTAATCATTTGAGAGAACAGGTTAGCACATCGTTTACAAATTAAGGGATTTTACATTGATATTAATTTGGATGTTTTTAGTTTTTCACCATTTTCACAGAACACTGACTGGTCTTTATTCCCAGAATTCCATTAACAGTTACCCAGACAACCAAGGAAGAAACTAGCTGTGGTGATTTCAGAATTACATCGTAATGTTTTTGTAGAAAGAAAAAAATGTTCTAAGCTATATTTACAGCATGATGTTTATGTACATATATTCTCCCAATTTGGTAATTTTCCAAATCCCATCCACTAGCTAGCACCCCCATAATCACGCCACAGCCACCAATCAGGAATGGTGAAGGCTAGCAAGTGCTTCCTCGGATAATACGTATAACTAGCCACTGCTTATTATCGAACTGCTGTGGCATCATCTGGATTTGAACTCACAATCTTCCAATGTTGCACCACTGGAGATCCCATGTTTATATTTGCTTTAATGTTTACACGAGTTTTCATTAGTTAGATTGGATTAGAAGTGAGCCAACTTGCTTATCACTTGTAGATAAGTAAAAGGAAAACAATAGAGAGATAGAAAGATAGATTTGTGTTTATGTAAAGATTCCATATAAACACTCTTCTGATATTCACTACTGACATTTTTCAATATGGAAGACCGTTTTTGGGGTTGATACTTAGTGTACTTACAGTGTAATTCTAGTCATATTAGTCATATTAGTAATTTTAGCAATTTCTCTACACATGTGAAGGAAATGGTGTAATTTCTAGTCCCAGGTGGCACACATACCTCAGTATGACACATACAATTTAGTTCTCAGTGATGTCACAACGACCTTGTTTGCATAGTTGGGAAGACATCACACAAGGTCGTAACTTTGTGATTTTTAACCTGTCAGTGTTATGGGATAGCACCCTTGTTGGTAATGGTTTATTTAATCTCCACACGCTTGCTATGTGATAAACAGATTCAGCTCACACAATTTTCCTTATGTGATTAATTAAGGTAACCTACTTTTTGTAGCACACAATTAACTACGGTCAGCAACTGACTAGCACTTTGTCTAAATCTGAAAAACTGGAATATTTTGAACATTCATTTAACGGTGAATGATGTTGAACCGTCATCCCAATTAGCAAATGAGCTGCACATTATAGTTTTGGGATTTCAGCAATTAATTACAGTATGTTTTGTCAGCATTGGCTAGATACGTGTGCTATCTGGGATGGTTTTTGTCTTGTTTTTGCTGTCACCTGATATTACTGAATTGTCAGAGGCAGTCTTAGCTAGGTTATGTTCAGTGGAGGCCTATTTCCCAGCTGTCTATCAACATTGTTCACATGACTATCTTTAATGTTTAGTGTAGTGTGTGTGTGTGTGTGTGTGTGTATTGGCCTTGTCAAAAACACATTTACAAGCCACATCCGAAAGCACAAACAGAATTTATGACTTCATTTAAATGAGGAAGTGAGATTTTAAGTGAGGTTTTGGACGTCATCAA
Organism: Pangasianodon hypophthalmus; assembly: GCF_027358585.1. Taxonomy (NCBI): domain Eukaryota; kingdom Metazoa; phylum Chordata; class Actinopteri; order Siluriformes; family Pangasiidae; genus Pangasianodon; species Pangasianodon hypophthalmus. Next base: position 7,466,024 of record NC_069720.1, read on the forward strand.
ACAGCTCACCTCCAGCTCTTTTCTGCACTACAGAGCAATGTGTAGTTTTCTCCAGACCTCAGATATTTAAACATGTCATCTCAAAATTACAATGTTAATTGACATTGAAATCGACTTTATGCTATTACACCATATAGAGGAGCTCTATTATCTATTGTCTTGTCAGCTTTTGGCATTTTATGAGGCAAAGCAGATTTCACATCGACATTAGTCAGTAATTCGGATCAGATCTGCCTCTTACATAAGCATTTTCGCTGCTCTCATTTCAGGCCCAGCTGACTAAACGAAGCTGCAGCTCTCTGTAGAGTAGAATTACGACATGCAGTTCACTTCCGCCTCAAATGCACTAGTCAGCAGCAACACACACACACACACACACACACACACACACAGACACACACACACACACACACACGCGCACGGCCACGTCGCTGAACAGCGTGTTCCGTTTCTGTACAGCCGCGGGCAAAACAGTCAAATAAAGCGACAGACTACACGCTTTGCATACTGTACAAAGTACACTCTGCTCACGGCCAGCATTTTCTGGCAAATGGCAAGAACTCTTTTTGAGAAACAATATCTGTAACAAGGATACAAAAAATGCTTTATTGACATTTGTAAGTAAATACTTTGGAAATTTGGGGTGGAGTTCTCTCAAAGGTGCAAAAGAAAATTACAAGAAAACAGTTAAAAATGGATCAATTAAAAAAAACAAAACAAGATTATTAATCATTAAATGAAACAAGATAAACCACACAATTATACACTTAAAATAACTTCAAATATACATATCCCGTATATATACCACAGCAATTTGATGAAGATTACAATTTATTAATGATCAACACGTCATATTTTTGAATGGTCACATTTAATTTTGTGAATTGTCTGCAAAAAAGGTTAGTTCCTGTTATGACTTACATTATAACTGCTATAAACAGTCATTCTCTCACCAGTCTCTCTTTTTTTCTTTCTCCTCATGTTTATATGACGAAAAAAATAAAAAATACATGGCTTATTACCATGTCATATTACCAGGAAACCAAAAGTACAAAGTCCTCTGTCCTGAAAACATACTGATTGTTATGAAGTGCTGACACTGGACACTCCTTCCATAAATATTAATAAACATATGTAAACTTATGTGAAGTACAGCCAGTACTATTGTGAGAGCTGCTGTTATGGCAAATTGATCAACACCTACTGACCAATCAGATTTAAGAATTCAACAGCATGGTGTGATATTATATTATATTATATTATATTATATTATATTATATTATATTATATTACATTATATCATATTATATTATGAAATCCTGAGACATCATGTTCTGACACTGTTTTGTAAAGTGCAAAGTAAACATATCATATCAGTCACAACCATGCATACTAGTTCACTATAGTGATTAGAGCAGATCTCTGCTTACACCCACATTTCCGCCTAGTAAAGTCCTTTACAGTGGATTTGCCCTCCTGTTATGCCAACGATCCTACAAGTGTAAAGCCCTAGTTGGATGCTTAGATAAGTGTGCTCAGTAGAGTGGGGACATCCCTGACCCATGACAGATTTGTTTTGAGTAAACTTACCTCCACTATCATCTGTCAAGCTCAGTATAATGCCTTGACACGGAAGCTGTTGTTCAGTTTATGACTGTTTTCGCTCTATTAAAGATATCCATCGACTTCATGGTCCATGTTACACAGGCTGCACACACAGATTTAAGTACAAACCTGTCTTGTAGACATGATGGGATTAAGGCAGCTCTGGCTGAGGCATTACTTCCCTTTGTGTACTGCAACCTTTGCCAAAGGGCAAAATAAAGGCAGTATGACAGAAATTGAGAATGATATTGACTTGTAAAATCTAAAAACTCTTCAGCTTGAAAGATTGTTTTTTTTTTTTTTTTTTTAAATAAATTTATAAATTTGAAATGTATATCTGGAATTTATATATTTCTTTAAAGCTGCTTTGTGACAATGTCCACTGTTAAAAGCGCTATACAAATAAAACTGAATTGAATTGAATGATTGTTATTGTAATGGTAAAGGCAATCATCTTGAATTTGCTGATGGTTGTTATTCTTGAATGAACAGCACAAATGCCCCTCTTTTCTACCAAAAAGAAAAAAATGCACTCAAGAGTTTTTCAACCACAAAGGAAAAGCAGTGCAGTGGTTTGAATGAACACTTAATTCAAGGTTCCATGCTTTACCATGCGTCAGCCCCTCAGGAGGCTTCCTGGAATTGTTGGCCAGACAAACAGTTTGCACACACGGTCTGACAGGCGGCCTGTCTTTCTGGCTTAGCTGATTCACATGGGAGGAAGTCCATCAATCCACAACTGGGCTGGGTGGGGTGGTAGTGGTGGTAGGAAACGGTCAGGTGATCACCAGCCAGTCTGTCTATAACCTCATCCAAGTATAAATGGAGACCTAACATTGATTAGCTTAATACCAGGTATATCCATGTGCTGTTTACTCCACTTCTGTTCACCATATGTTTATTGGATGGTAATGCAGCACCAGATTGCTTCACCCAGCTGCCTGCGTGCTGGTTACACATGTATCGGTTTTAAAGAGCACGTTCTGAAGCTTTTTTGAGAGCCTTCCTGGAATAAGATGCAAACTCTGAAATGAGTAATCTGATCTGAGCAGGCGTAACGTGGGACCACAGGAAGCAGGTATATGCAATGCAATGTTTCACTCTTTCTCTTTGCCGACTTGGGACAACTCACGCTGCTTTTCTTTAATAATTGAACGAATAGCTTTGTAGTGCATGCCTTTGATGTGTTAAAGCCATTTAATTTTTAATGACATATATCTTTAATTAAGAATTCTGAACATGACACACAGTTTTGATGTCTCAGAGACTGAAAAGCATCTCGCAAGATGTCTGAAGTATCTGCTGCCAATGACTCAACAACAGTATGGTAACATATAAGCACATCCATGACATGATGTAATTTTTGCATTTTGTATTATAAACTAGAATACAACTGATCAAGCAAAGCTATGCATACACACTCTCTAGTGAGCTGCCAGTGGTCATGCAGACCTGCATATGAACATATTAAAGAGGTAAGAACAAATCTAGACATACATGAGTGATGTAATCTTTTGGAGAGCCCTTCTTGCCCAGCATGAGTCACTTTTCTCATCGGCCTACTCCTTCCACCGGAAAGCGTCGCTATGGCAACCACAGCCTTATCAGGATAGCCTGTGTGACTAACCGCTTCCTGTTTACAACATTATGATTGCTTTCCGCGTTCAGCTCTGCAGACCTCCAGCAAAGTAGCACGCACACGCACACACACACACACACACAAACAATGCACACACACTTATGCTAGAATGTCAGGCAACAAGGCCAGGGGTCTTTTCCACAGAGCATGAAAAATAAAGTGCAACGTCCTGCTACATACTTACCCATATGAAGCCCTTTTCCTGCTAATGGACCTGGTTTTATTTACTCACTCAAAGTAAAATCCACAGGCCAGTGTGTGATTTAAGGTGATTGGATAGCATGCGCCACATTTCAGCCTGGCTGGCTCCAGCCGCTGAGTGGGCAAGCACTAAATCGCAGCGTCACCTCCACTCTAGGGCGCCGAAGGACAGAGCCGAGTGAAATACTCCTCTCCCAGGGAGGAGCGCAGAGAGAATATATGACTATTGGCAGATCACGACACCCTGTAAACAGATCAATGCAGAGAAGAAATGGATGTCGACCCAAACAGGAGCATCTGGTTTGCAGGAAGAAATCTATGTAGCCAGAGCTGGCCTGTGTGTTTATGTTCATTGTGATGCAAGCAACAAGGTAGTGGTATTGAGCTGCACTAATCAACAAAAGGTTGAGCTTAAGTTATAGGACTGCCACTGAGCCACTGCCAGGCCCTTGAGCAAGACCCTTTATCTTCAAATGTACTATGCTTGGATTAGACTTGGATATATTGGATACGTTTGGATATACTGTATTTATAAACTATATAAAATAAATAAATATATATAAACCTTCCCAAATATCAGAATAATTTAAGAAAATTAGTATGGCTTGAACTAAGAAGATGGTAGGGGCAGAGACGGCGACTAGGATTAAGGCCAAAAAGATTACGCAGGAGATAGGAAAATCTGATGAAGAACCACAGTAATCACAGAAACAATGCTTCTTCAGCTAACAGCAATGCAACCATGCAAGATGCCACTTAAGAGGAAGATGCAGGGGATCTTTTGTTTATTATCTTGTGATTATTATTCATAGGAGTGCTTTAAGGCTACTGCTAGAGAAATTACGAAAGAAAAAAAAAAAGAATAGTAGTAGCAGGTTCTCCTTTTATTAGAGGCAAGGATGAGTCTAGCATTTTTCAAAACATTGGCTTCAGAAAAAGACTAGGAGAGGCACACCCAAAAGTCTGGAATAGGCACGCCCAAAGACACCCCCACACACACAAACACAGCATTTAGGAGATGAAAAGAGCCAGATATAAAATGGTGCACTTTGTGGGGGAACGAGTGTTGAATAGCTTTCCACTCGAGACTGAAGAGGAGGAGGTGATGTCACATAAAATCTCTCTCTCTCTCCCTCTGTCTCTCTCTCTCTTTCCCAATCCTCTTTGCAGGCCTGGAAAGGAGAGCGGCAGGCTGCCAAGGCAAAGGCTGCTGGGAAAGGGTGGACGCTGCCAAGCGGGGCCTCAGTCGCCGGCGTCAGAAGCACACATCTTTGTTCTCTGAGACCTGGTGTTCTGCCACGGGCCTCATTTCAGCCTCCGCATTATGGCTGCCATGGATATGGGCCAGACTACTGAGAGCTCGCTACCTCTCCCAGTTTTCTGCTCTCTCTGTTTTTCCATCTCTCTCTCTCTCTCTCACTCTCTCTCTCCTGCTCTCCCTTATTCATCAGGCCATTTACGGCTCGCTGCCAAACATTCTGCTGTTGCCATGGCAGCCTGGAGAGCGGAACGTTGGAGAAGCGCCGCAAAAACAAGTCTTTCCTGGATCCAGATGTGCCACATCTGCAGGCGCTGAAAGAGCAGACAGCAATAGCTAGGCAAAAACAACAACAACAAAAATAAAACACAAAAATATAAACAAAAAACATGATAAGTTGCAAAATCCTTTAGGTTTAAATGAGAAAATGAGATAGTGTGGGTTTGTTTAGGAAGAGTGTATGGAGGGATTGTACACACCGTAGTGGGTTTTTCCTCGAGCAACACATTTATTCTAGGATTGTGAGAAGGTTGTTTCCAGGTCCGAACGGAAGGCAGCTAGCAAGGTAGGCAGCATTCTCCCAAGATAAAGGCTGTCCTATTCATAGGCAGGTCCTTTATTTGGATCAAACCTGATGTATCTCTCTCTGTACAACAAACATCCCTCCATCCAAGGCAGTGTTGTTACGAATATAAGTAAATTGTTTGTCATGTAGCTTGCTAATATATTTGTGCCAGAAGTTGTTAGCTAGCTTACATGTAGTGAACTTGCTAACTATTAACTTGCTATTTAGTAAAGATACCATAATTCGCTTTAAACTAGCTAGCTATGTTATAGCTAGCAAACAGTGATGTAAATATGCAGCCCTAGAAAAACAGACGCTAGTTCAGGATCTATCCTCAGGTAAACTAATGTAATGTCAAGTGATAGTGAATAAATAAATGTCATGTGCACGGTAAAAGTTATGATATACGACGACAATTTCCATTTTAAATGCTGACCAGTGAGACAGGAACGGCTACTAAGCCAAGTGCCTCCAGAATGAAATGCAGCTATAGTAAGTAGTAAGCCTTTTTTTTTTTTTTTTTTTTTTTTTTTACAAATGCCATAAAAAAACCCCAGAAAATATTAAAATGAGGGAAAAGTGAAACCAACGATGACTTTGGATTTGAACGTTTCTGACACATAACAATTTTCCCTGACACATAACTCTCTCTCAAGAGCAAGCTCAGAGCTTCTGGGAGCAAAATGGTAAAGTCATCAACGAAACCTCAGTTGAACTGCCGTTTTTTTTCCTCCCCTCCCCTTTTCACTCTCTTTGTCTCTCACCCCTCATAACTGCTGTCTTTGCTCTTGATTATTTCCCCGCAGGTTCCCCGTCATCTCAGCTGCTCACAGTACAGGTAACTGACATGAGCAGTTTTCACATGGCCTCCAAAAATAACACAGGCACGGCAAAGCTCTCTGTAACGAAACTAAGCCCCAGAGCAAGACCCAGCAAATAATGACAGCTTATGTAACGTCCAGACAGCCCTGTGTCTCTCTCTTTCTGTCTCCTTCTGACATCAAATGCTGCCATGCCACACTTTATTGCCCCTCACTGCTTGTTTAGGAGGATGATGGACTGTTCAGCAAGACGGCACTTCCTCTTGGAAAACAGTGAGAGGCTTAGAGAAGTAAACTGACCTTACTAACATTATTACTGTTATCTGTCCACCATCTCAACGTTGCATAAGACTCTAAGCTCTGAGGACAGAAGACATGTTCCAGTAATACATTTTCATATTATGATAATTGTCTACCTTGAATTCGAGATTGTTACCACATTATCACCCCGAGGTGGATTGTTTTCCAATAACAGCACATTATTGGAAGTGTTTTATTCCTATTATACCACAGCCATTCGCCAACAATTACAACATTTATCCGTTTATAGTTACATTCAGTGTTGTGGAACGTCCAAGAAACAAGCTATATCTGATATAGCAGCTATAAATAGGCATTTCCTGTTTAGATGAAAAAAAATGTAGCTTGTCATGTTAGCAAGAAACTAGAAGGTACACAGTCCTTTGTCCTGAAGACTGACACTGGAGACTTTCCATGAATGTTAATGTCCCACGATAACAATATTGTGCATGTTGGGTATCATGGTATATACAAATTATGTCCTATAATTTTTACATCCAGTATGCTGTTGTCTTTGATCTGTTGTCTTTTGACTTTGTGATCATTTTTTTTTAATATAATCTCTGAAATTCTGAAAAAAAAAAAAAAAATACAAACACAAGCTCCTATTGAAACTCATTCTTTTTTTATGCTCACTGTTATCTTAGTTTGAAGTTTCTCTCTCCCTGTCTTGCTCTTTGTGGGTTGGATGACATTCTTGTAAAAACAAGCCCACCCCTTTATGAGTACTCATGTTCAGAAAACCTCTGTGATACATCACTCATGAATCAACTTCTCGTTTCCAAGCATCTGGAGCCATTTCCTGGCTTCCTCTAGCTCCTGTCATTGGGCCCATGTGAAGCTCCGCCTGCAATGCCGTACACTGTGACCACAGCAATTTCCCCTGCTCTTTATCAGGTCGGATATTGATAACAGATGGAAAGATTCTTACCATGTTCTTTCTCTCATCTCACAAACATTTGCATGTATTATCGTTATTTCATCTGCGTTCCTTCTTCCTTTCAGCAGAACCTGCAGCATGAATATAACTCTCTTTCAGTTTTAGCATTGAAACTGGTGTGACCTTAGCAGAAGCTAATTGAGTTCTCATATTACACATGGGAGAATGCAATGGGGACTTTATGATGGTGCAAATTTGCAGTTCCTTCTTTCGTGCTTTGTAACAAGATGTCAACGGCGTAGCTTGCTAACATGTTAGAGTTCTCGCAGGACACCCAGCTGGCAGTGAGTATGTCTCAAGGTGCTTACACAGAAGAGCTCAGGTTGTGGTGTACTGGAGGACATCTGAGTGGCAGCCTGTGAGAAAGGAGACCTGGATAAGCCGAGCAGAAAGCCAGTTGGGCCTGTCAGTCTGCCGGCTTCTTCTTCAGCAGTAGCCACCTGGCCGTGTCAGTGCTATCTAACCTTCTCAGTGCATTCTGCTTTATCTGCTAAAGCTCTGCGTGTGGCTCCAAAGTCCACTCAGTGTCTTTAGTTGATCAGTTATCAAACACGAAAACAAGATTTAACTCAGGTGATACAGTACATATGATCCAAGAATACATTATTTAAAAGCAAATTTGAATATGAAATTCAAATACACAGAGAATGTTCTGTTTGCCCACCATTAGCTAATTTGTTTTAAATTAATGCGATGTTATACATATCATTCAAACCTGTACAGTGTTAATGGTCATGTACTATTAACTAATATTGATTCAGTTATTATGTAATTACATTATATTGCATTATTATGGCACAGCACTGTTGAATTCTTGATTTTAATTGGTCAGAAGGAGTTGAATAATTTTCTCTGCGTGGCTCTGATAGTTGAGTCATAATAAGTCTAATAGTAAACAGATTTAAAAAAAAAAAAAAAAAAAACAACAGAGAAAAACCTATAAGCATTCACATGGTGAAGATTTCTGTAAGGAGACATTTATTTATAATTTAAGAAAGGAGTCTCCAGCAACAGAGCTTGTAACAGTCAGCAGTAAAGCTGTATCTGTGAAAGTTTTCACTACTGAAAATTCTTCAAGTCTTTTCCAGTTTCTTGGTAACATGACAAGCTGCATTTTTTTAGTCTTATTACCTTCAAGAGAGAGAAAGAGAAAAAGAGTCTGGTAAGGGATTGCCTGTTTATAATGAAAGTGATAACAGGAACTAACTTGTTTCACGGTCGTTCCACGACATTAAATGTAACTAAATGGATAAAAAATACAATATAATTTCTTAAGTGTTCTTAAAAAAATGTAAACACTGGTAAATTATTGTGGAATAAGAGGAATAACACACACATGCTGTTATTCGGGTGGAGCACATCTCGATGTATTTTATTTTTTATTACATTTTTTTATATTTTATTAATCTCCCTGGAACCATTAGGAGGTCCAGAATCTTGTAACTACATACTACTCCTACTAGTCTCACTGTAGTTACTGAATAATTCATAGCAGTTACTGATTAATACGGTATAACTGAATAATAAGCACTTAATAAGAGTTTAAGGGATTAATAATAAGAAGAACAGTTTGTGATTTATGACTAAGTGAAGAATAATGTCTGAAAAATAGAACAGATTTGGAATTACTGATGAAATAAAAACAGGTCTCAGACCCTATTGTAATCCTCTTTTCACTAACTATTGGAGTTTCCTGTTCAGCCATTATCTAATGCTCTTTCTCTCTCTCTCTCACAAGCACATACACACACACCCACACCCACACACACACACACACACACACACAGACAAGAATGGGGAGCAAAGTACACTAGGTGCCCTTGACGAGACAGATAAGCTGGAGTAATATGATTACACGTCCTGCATTGTGCAACCCGTGACTCACGGCTCTACTTACAGCCGTGACGAGGTCAGTCTGCCCAGGGTGAAGGGATTGCTGTTTGCGGGTCAGTGTGTGTGTGTGTGTGTGTGTGTGTGTGTGTGTATACGTGTGGATGTGTAACAGGGCGGGTGTGCTTAGCATACAGGAGATGACCTTTCGTCACGGAGTTATGCTGAACTAGCTGGAAAGCACTTGCAAACAAACAGAACAGGTTTGCATTTCCATTACTAGGCAAAAAATAAAAAATTACAGTAATCACACACACTGGATGGGGAAATGAAAGCGCTGCGCATAATCTCCTTTTCAGCGTTTAGAAGCCGCCACGTAAACAAAAAGATTAGAGTTCGGGATTGGCTGCAGCTCTTAGTATCCCAGCAACACTGAAAGAAGTGGCAAGATTAACTTGCTGATAGGACATTTCAGTTCCGTGGAATCCACCATGTGAATGTGCCTGCTGCAAACTACGTCACAGCAAAGGCCAAGGAGATTGATCATGCCATCCAAGAGCTGTGCCCAGTCTTACCACACTATCTCAGTCTCCAAACAACTAGCTGGTCCATGAATGATTAGCGCTATCTCCAGCGGATCATTCTAACCTTTCCTCATAGTGCTGTTAAACATTAAACTCATCTTATCTAGGTTTCTGGGTAGACTGACTTTAACTACAGCGTTGAGCGTTGCGTCAGATATTTATCAGCGTGGCACTTTGAATAGCCTCCCAGGCTGTGCAAATTGATTCTTTTCCATCTGTCCTCTCAAGGCTGCTAGACGTCACTATGTGAATGTGCATGTTACAAAGTAGAAAGCATGTGAGCTTGATGAAAGTTCTATGTGTGTGTGTCTATGTGTGTCTGCGCGTGTTTGTGTGTGTTTTACAATGATCAGACCTGCACTTAGATGCAATCATCCTGGCTAAGCAGGCTTACAGTCACTCTCAGTCAGTCACATGTCCTCTCTGTAAACACTCTGACCCAATTTTAAATAAGATCCGCCCTTATTTGTATGTGGTCAATGCAATGAGATCAGCCCTTATTTGTACATTGGCAATGCTATGACAACACCACTGTATTATCTACGGGACTGTTTCGGGTGACAACCACGTCCACGTGATAGTGTTTCGCAACACTGCCATGTGTTTTGCAATAAGGAATATGATTAAGCAAGAATTTTATTATTGTCTGGGTAAAGTCTCATAGGTCCTACAGATTCTAGGTTACAAATATGCTTACATCTTTCTTTTTTCATTTTATATTTTATATTTTTACAGTGTGTATGTAATACTCATACTTACTGCATAGTGATTAGTTATTCATCTTAAAGAATATTATTCCATAACTATGATGAATTCATTAAGTACTGGAAAACTAATGTAGCCACAGAGGAATGTAAGGCCGGACTTGCCATTTTGGAAGATTAAATGGTTAATATATAGTTAATTATTATTTTTATTATTTTAGCATTAGAAAATATTTACTTATGCCCATAGTCAAATATAAAAACACTTTTAAGACTTTTAAGTTTGACTGCAAATGCACCATGGCTTCTTCTTCCTTAAACCCAGAAAAGTGTGTTTTGGAATCCAGAGTAACATTCCTCATCTCCAAAAACCGCATCCGAAACGCCTCAGCTCTTAAGAAACTCTAGCTTCATTCTTCCAGTTTTTGTGTGTCAGTCACAGACTATTTTTCTCCCGTTACCTGCCCCCCTGCTGTACTTAATATTCGACCGAATAGTGTGTTTATTGCTGTCTGGAATAAAGTTGTCCTAATGTGAGATTACATGGAGACTGTAGTTGGATGATTATGACTGTATTACAAGTCAGCCAGAAAACAGTAATGAAGAACGAATGTCAATGAAATTATGATGTTTTATTTGGAAGACATACAGTAGAGTCCCAGGCAGTGAATGTTGACTGTAAAAGCCGTTTGTGTGAGACGGAGCATAAGCCTGTACAGGACTGTGAATGAATGGTGAGAGCAGGTCAAACAAATGAGCTGTATGGCCTTATCACAGACAGGAGGGGGGCTAACAGCTAGTGGCTGCGCTGACTCGACAATTCTGCTTGGCTTATTTCAATCAGTCTATTTAAATAGAGCCATGCCTTGCGAGTACACACACACATACACACACAAAATAGCCCAGAGGTGCGTCAGAACTTTCACAGCTGACTGGCTTGAAATATGCCTCACAGGAAACTTAGCATGGGGGGAAAACCCAGACAGAGATGAGAGATGAGAGAGAGTATCTTTAAAAGTCAGTGGTAACCTCAATGGTTATGAACATACGAGCGCTTACGAGAGACCTTATGAACAAAAAATTCCCTCACCCCCATTCTGCCAAAATAGAACAGCCTACTACTTTGCAAGGTCAGAGTTCATATGCGCAGACAGCCCCTCCTCATCCCCCTCTGGTTAATGTTTGAGGTTGGTAGAGGCATGTGTCCAGATGTCTGCTTTCAACCAACTGGATTCATTTTTCTCTTTTATCTGACCTAGATTAGAGCAGGAGCGAAGTCCCCTCCCACCCACCCCCATGGGGCCTTGAGAGGAGGCGGGGCGACAAACAGGACAGCCAGATAGAAGCCTTTCCAAAAGCCCTCTTAAGCCGAATGAACACTTCATTCCAGTAAACTTCATTTCACTGATTCCAGGCGCAGTTCATTTTGGCAATGCAGTGTAAAATGTAAGGCCGTGAGCACATCCCATGTCTAATCTGGAATCTTATCCTGCCCTGCTCCACTGCACTGACCAAGAATGTACTCTTGCTATGTTTAAATGAGGTCATGCTCACTGTGTTATATAACGGTATTCAAAATATAACTAAATATGTTTACATTTTACAATACATCAACAAACGTCCATATAGAGGAAAGAAGATTTCCTCTTAATATTAAAATAGTGATCATAATGACAGTAACGACTGCAAAGAAGTTACATAAAGAGGCAGGCAAATGACATACCGGGCTGTGTGTGTGTGTGTGTGTGTGTGTGTGTGTGTTCCAAGTGTGATACAATGTTGACGTTTCTCAACATGGTGTAACCCATGGATATCTTCATCTTCAGTAATTGCATTATCCTGGTCAGAGCCTACCCTGAGAACACCGGGAATGAAGCAGAAATACACCCTGAATGGCATGCTAATAAATCGCAAGGCATCATGTACACACATTCACACATTTATTCCACACCTATTGAGCAGTTTAGTATAGCCAGTATACTGTATCTACTGGCATGTTTTCATGAGGTGGGGGAAACCGAAGAACCTGGAGAAAACCCACATGGATACAGAGAGAACATGTGAAACTCTACACAGTCCTGACCTCATGATCCAACAGGGGGCCCTGAAGCTGTGAGGTAGCAATGCTACCCTGTATGCTAAGTATAATTACAGTGTTATAGTAATTGTATAAAGCCTTTTCTTAGTCATTTAACAACATACCTGAGGGAAATGTTGATATTCTGGACAGTTTTGTGCTGTTTCCACTGTCACTATGTCTTTACATTGTCTGTATAGAAGACTTCACAGATACATGCTCGCTAACCAAATCATTAGCTTCAGTCATCAGTTACCTAGCAACAGTGTTCTCACAACTTTAACCACTTGAACACCACGTGTACCATATATTTATCTTATTAATTAAGATAGGTAGCTAGCTTTGAACAGTCATTTAGCAAACTGTTGTTTAGTTGTTTTATTTTAATTGTAGCAATCATTTTGTTCTATTCAACACCATAAAAATAGCTGCTGCTAGTTCATGACCTGTCCTCAGGTAAATAAGTGAGAGATAAATGTGATTAGATAAATATCACATGTGCTGCAGGTATCTTGAATGTGATTATGTGTGTATTTTCAGTTAAAATACTTCTCAGTGAAACAGGAAGTTGTATGTAGAATGTAGCTATCAAGACAGCTACCTCCAGAATGAAACCCAGCATCAGACATGCATTTATTAACACTAGCCATTGTATATGTATATTCTATTGTACATGAGCTATAAATATACCAATTTATACTGTCGACTGTCTGTCGAGTTCATTGGTATTTGTTGTAAAACACAACCTTGAGGAGGTGATATAAGCATACGGGTATGGATTTAGCGTTATTAGCATTCTTTTAGCACATTCACAAATTAAATGGCTGAAAGTGACAGATGGTTTCAGTTGTCTTAAAATTAGAGACATGAAAATGAAGAAGTGATGAACAGGATGCTGACTGAAACCACAAGAGAAAAAAAAACAGAAAAAAGAGATGAGGTAAGGCTGGAAAAGATTAGCTTTGGTGTCACTGTATCTGCATCATCACTTAAAGAAAACGGAAGCACCTAGCTGCATTTCTGATAAAAAAAACAAACAAACAAAAAACTATCGATTGAGGGTTATGGGATTTTTTTTATCTTCTTCTTCCGCTTGTCCTTGTTCTTCTGTCTTTCCTTTTGTCTTTCTGCACTCTGTGATGACCGAGATGTCTCGGAATGGATGTGGCATAGCTGAGGTCACCCATCTGCCCTGCACATAAAGGCCCTTTCAGCCTGCGCATCCATGCTTATCAGAAGGAAATGGCCGTCAGCCTCTCACATGAGCCTACACAGCTCCGATACCGTCTGCAAATCTTTTTTTTCTCTTCATTCTACGTGTTCTTTCTTCACACACCCCACCTTGCTCTTTGCTTTGCTCTGTGAACAATGCCGCTTCTCTCCGTTCAAAGCGAACCTGATACGGTCCTGAGCGGGCAGGCCTCTCACCTATGGATGGAAGCAACCGGATCTTGTGAGAGAAGAGGACTCACGGCTTCACAGCGGATTGAATGACCGACATATTCAGTGCCTCTGTGAGATGGAGGGAGAGAGATGTGTGTGAGTGAGCCGTATGAGATAAAGAGAGAATTGCAAGGTGTGACTGTATGCATGTGTGTGTGAAAGAGAGAGATGGTGTTGTTTTACAGTCTTTTGGAGGTCACAATAAGCAGAAAGAGACACGAGGTCACCGCAAGATGAACACAGCGAGGACTTTCTGACTTTTTGATGGATCAAGAACACATATCAAGCCAACACGCATACTTGATCTCAAATAAGCTCCGCCCACTTGCTCAAGTTTTGTGAAGTCAAACTGCGTTCACTTATGAAATAATGTCACAAACTTGCGAATGTGGTTTACAGCACGTTGTGAAAATGAAAAAACTTCACAGTATACCTGAACACGGTGTAACATTACGATGAAGCCATCTTTGACAACCAAAATACACTTTGTTCCATAGTCGCAATTTGTTATTATGATGTTGATTATGATGTTATTATTTGGCTTAATTATTGGCTGAAGCAAGTATACAAAGATATAAGCATGTATTTATGAAAATAATTTTGGCCAAATCGACTTTCCCTACTGGTTCTCAAAATTTCAATTAAATTTTATCACTTTTAACGGTAGTGACACTTTTATTAGAAATAGTCACAAAGTAGCTTTACAGAAATCCAGATGTAGATTTCATTCCCTATTGATCAACCCAGAGGTGAAAATTCAGTGAGATGGCATGAGAGAGAAACCTTGAAGAGACCCAGATTCAAAAGGGAACACGTCCTCTTCTGGATGACACCAGATAGTGAGATTATAAATCAGTCAATCAGTATCCAAGTGTGTTCAGTTTGAGCATTGTGAATAATAGTCCTGATCATCTTTATGATCACAGCAGCAGTCAACATTATCCAGAGAAAGAAACGGTGAGACTTGGGCATAAACTGTTTTCAATCTTTTATGGTATCCAACATTAGCCTCGTAGCAGCAATACAAACACCAAACATGTCTTGGCTGATAAACTACATTTGGGGTGGAAATTGGTGTAAATATGTTTTTTCACTGAACTATTCTGAAAGCCTCAGAAATATTCATAGAGCCCTAACACTTCTGAAATAGTATCTTGTTGCATCTCTGTGCCATGTGGGTGGATGGATTTTAGAAAGCACTGGAGTGAGCGTTTGGAGTTTATTTATCTCCTCTCTCTCTCTCTCTCTCTCTCTCTTTCTCTCGCTTCTGTGTGGAGTAAGGAACTGGCATTTCAGTCACGCAAAGGTGAAGGCTCGGTCAGCTCGTCTGTAGCGGAGAATTTCACGCGTGCCTGTCAGCCAGTTATTCAGCACCTCGATGTCGAACACTATAGATCTTCCACTCCTCTAAATCTCACACTCTTTCTCGCTCTCTCACAGACACACACATCCACACACTTTCTAACAGGTACACGAAACATCACCATCTTGTACACAGAGTCAGTGCTTCAAAGACTCGTCAGGGTTGACTTCAGTTTGGCCTGTCATGGCGTTCAGCCTGCTCTGTTTGAAGCCATGCGTTTTGTCCTTACCAATCCAACAGCAGAGTTGAACACTGATGCCGAAACCAATACACGCCTGAGTCACTCACTCAGGACAATAAGAGCATGTAAAATCAGGCAGAGAGGAACAGAGGAAGGACGGCCATGGGCTTGTTTACGTTTTAGAGAGGCAACAATGTGAGATCACGTTATTGAGCCAAGTGAGGCGAGAGGAAACAGGGCCAGGCCTGTATACTTACACACACACACACACACACACACATAAATGCAGTAGGTCAGATGGTGAAGGGAGTGGCTGACAATGCTCAGTGGGATGAGATGGCGTGTGATAACAGATAGAGATAGAAAAAGAGAGAGAAAGAGAGAGAGAGAGAGAGAGAGAGAGAGATTCACACTGCCATTCCCATCTGCTGTTGCTCTGTAGGGCCTCCGGCACTTTCCATTCAGTCTGCTGAATCCGAGCCATCCCATTCTGCCCTGCTCCACTGCACACAGAGATACTGTACAAACAGACACAAACACACATTGCTACTAGGTTGAAAAAGGGTTTAAGCTTGTTTAAAAAATGCACAAGAACAGTACGTGCAAATAGGAAAGTGCACAAACACATTCAAATCCACAAACAGGCAAAAACATTTCCTAGAATTTTTTTTTTTTTAACGTGTGAAATAAAGGCAATGTGTAAATCAGTTTTGCACAACTAATTTTGAATTTGGAATATGAGTGAAAGAATGAGAAAAATTGAAAAAAATGATGTGTAAACTAAAAAATGAGTAAAAATTTATGTTTTCATCTTCTATTTGTGTGAACTGTCTTTTTTTCTTTTTTTTTTTAACGACTGCAGATTTTTGACCCTATTTTGCTGTCTTGAAGTTACTTACCAATAATGAACATTGTTACTGGTGAGTCAGTCAGGTAGTAAATTTGATTGATCTCATCAGGACAAGCCTGACTATTCGTGTATTAATTAGCCTAATGGCCAGTTAACATTTCTATTTGAGAGGTTCCTAAAACTTTTTATGCTGTAATTTCACAAAATAAGCACTCTCATGTTTGAACACATGTCCACTTTAATAGGAATACCTATATCAGCTCATTCATGCAGTTATCCAATCAGCCAAACATGTATCAGCAGTACAATGTATAAAATCATGGGGAAAACTGTGATCTCTGTGACTTTGCCTGTGGAATGATTGTCTGTGCTGGGATGTAGAGTGGTACAAAAAACAAAAAACAGCCAGCGATCAGCAGTTCTAAGGCTACAGTGAGCTCAGGCTCACTGAAACTGGGTAGTTGATGATCGAGGAAAAAAATCAGATGATGCTTTTCTGCTCAGCACAGTTGTAAAGAGTGGTTATTTGAGTTACCGCAGCCTTATTGTCAGCACTAACCAGCCTGGCCATTCTTCTCTGACCTCTTTCATCAATCAGAAATGCCGCTCACTGGATGTTTTTTGTTTTTCACACTATTCTGTGTAAACTCTAGAGACTGTTGTGTGTGAAAATCCCAGGAGATCAGCAGTTTCTGAAATACTCCAACCAACCTGTCTGGCACAGACAATCATGTCACAGGTGTTCCTGAGTTATACACACAGCTGCCTGTGAGTGTATAATTTAGTTTGCTTCACACATTATGGAACTGTTTTTTTTTATGCATACAATTAAAATCTTTATCAAAATACCTGAGGACTTAACAGATTGGAGGTCTTGAAACCAAATATTCCTAGAACAGTGAATTTAGAAATCATACAGCTAGCCTAAAATTGATAGCTGGGTTGCTAGTGAACATGACTACCTGTTTTAATAATCTGCTAACTAGCTTGCTAGTGGCTAGCTCCTTAATGTCAGATAGCTACTGCTGAAGAGATATGTATCATTAACCTTAGTTTACGATTAAATTAAATAAGTACATAAATACCTAGGCTAGCCGTATGTTCCCACTAGCAAGTGACAAAGCGACAAGTGAACATTCTTTCATTATGTAAGAGTGTGGCTCAGAGCCACGAATTGTAACACGAATGTAACATTTAAATCAAACAACCAATGTTCAAACTAATTAATGCAATATTTCATTTGTGTTTAACTAGTTAGCTTCAGGAGCTATATATAACTGCTACTATTAAAAAAAAAAATAAAACTCTAGCCAATGCTCGACCACAAGCGACAACAGTAGCGGTTGCTACATGCCCACAAGAGAAACTACAAGCAACATGAGTAACTTGTTACTTGCTAGTGTGAGGGTAGCATTTTTACTTTCCTTTTTTTGCACTGACTATATGTACTGATACTACATAAGTGTAAAGTGTAAGGTCTCTTGTAGATATATGTGTTCTCATGAATATCTAGTGCAATACACTGTTGATAACAGCACACACTAGTTCTCTAGCAAGCTGGACATTAGGCTAAGTATTAAATACTAACTAAGACAGGTGGCCAATTACTCAAAATTAGCTAATCTGGTAGCTCAAAAACAACAGCAATCTTCAATATAGGAATACTGTTTTACAAGTTCTAAACTATCTTCACTCTTTTTTGGCTCTATATATTAGCTTTATGTACAAATATTATATTTATAACCTAATGTAGATTTCAAAATGTATATAATGTATGCATGTATGCATATGTAAGCATATACAGTGCAGTACATTGTTGATAAAAGTGCACGCACACACACACACACACACACACACACACACACACACAGTCACTGTAATATAAAACACAATATCTAACAGATACAGCTCTGCACATATGCTCAGTGCTCTACAGAGGACCAGACAGATACAGACCTGCTGACACAAGCAAACACTGCAGCCGGGCTGAATGGATGATTACTCATGGAAAAGAAAACTCCCCTCTGCCTTCCTCTGACCTAACCACTGATGCACGTAACATATTTTCCTGTTAGAAGCTCAGTCAGTCAACACCCCCCAACACACACACACACACACACACATACACACACACTGGTCAGACACTACGTTTTTATGCCTCCTCTTTGGGCCTTTCACTGCGGTCTGACAAGTTTCTCTCTCACACTTCAGTTCACACACACACACACACACACACACTGGTCAGACACTACGTTTTTATGCCTCCTCTTTGGGCCTTTCACTGCGGTCTGACAAGTTTCTCTCATACACATCAATGTGCACGCGCACACACACACACACACACACACACACACACGCATGCACATTCTCCAGAACCACCCAATTCTTTCTCTTTTGCTCACTCCTGGAGCTAAGAGGTGAGGAATGCTTTTTGCTAATGTTTATCTATATAGCCTTGAGGCTCTGTGAGTTGACATGGGCTGGGCTACAATTACAGCAACGTCACAGCCACTGCTGTGTTTATATCTACATATGCAAACACTTGGTTCGTCCGTGCTGAAAAAGGAAAGTGATGACTCCGGGTGCATTTTCCTCTCCAATGAAGCACATTCGTGATGTGGCCTGCATACTTTCCGACCATCAGAGGGCTACTGTGTAAACAAATGAAGCCGATCTATCATCTTAAGACAGCGTGTTCAAAGCAAAACTTACTAGCGTCACAATGGAAAAAGCAATACACAAAGGACAGGGATACTGATGGCATCGATGACTCATTTCAAGCTCTGCTTAAGGTCCTGACACAATACCTTCAAGTGCCAATGTCAGACCATTGCCTGATGTTTTTCTGTATATTGGCACTAATCAACTAGTCTCATCAGCTTGACCAAAAGAACATGTCGAATTGTCATCAATGGCTGGCAAAGAGTGAGCTTTTTGTTCAGCCCAGCGAATCGATTAATGAAATTTAAAGGCTTTTTGGGAAGGTATGGTGGCAAAGTGGGTAGACTTGCTGCCTCACAGTTCAATCCTGAACTTGGGTTACTGTCTGTGTGGAGGAGTTTTTCATGTTCTTCCCATAGCCATGTGGGTTTCCTCAGGGTCCTCTGTTTTCCTCCTATCTATCCTATTTGATGACTCTAAATTGCACTTAGCTGTAAATGAGAATATGAATGTGTCTGCATGGTGACCTGCGAATTACTAGTTTCCCATTTAGGGTGTATTCCCCTATCACACCCAGTGTTCTTGGGATAATCTATGGATCCACCACTTCGATAAAGTAGTTATCGAAGATTAAATGAATGAATGAATGAATGAGGGAATGAGTCATTAGGTTTTGCAAGAAAATGCATTTCATAGCACAGAAGTCATTCTGTGCAAGACCTTTTAAAAAATTACCTTTTAATTTTTAAAAAAAATTTTTTATCATGATGACTACTGCCATCTCCTCGTATGGACATCTTTCCTTTTGCATAGGTATCGAATTATACAAACGTCATTTGCAGTGTGTTCAAATGCAACATTTCACATGCCCTCAGGCTAGAGGTGAAGCCCAATAGATGAGGGTTAAACCTGGTCCTTAAGTGCGAAGCCAAAAATGAAAGTATGATACTTGCCGAAAGTACACTTAATGTGCATCAAGAAAACCCACTCAAAACCCGTGACATCATCACGTTCCCCTGACCCTCGTTTCAAAGTCCAGATGTCTAACATATGTGACATGTTCCATAGCCGCCCATTTCTGACCTCAAATCAGCCATATCTGTAATGAGCCAGTCATGGATGGCCTTCAGCGCCGCAAAACTGCAGCTTTGATCGGGTTTTGAAATGAATAGCGAGACACTCCCTGGCTCTCGTCACTGAACTGATCCACTGGCTGTGGTCAGATGGTGCGACACGCCCAAGCAACTGTGCCTCATCTCCATTCTGGAAATAAGATCTGGCTTCTTTGTTGTTTGTTCCCAACTGGGCTTTGGCAAAGGCACTATCTATGGCGACTTGAAAATTTTCATTTAGATAAAATATTACAATCAACCTGAAGCACCTGTTATTAGTCACGCTTATGCAATTATGTCACATTTACTGAGTCACCACGAATGCAGTGATCAGTGTGAATTTCCAAACCTTTGTATGCTTGTGTGTCTTTATTTCTTAAAAATTCCCGGGAGCTCTGTGGGGACATCTGGGCCTCTCTAGGAGCCTTGACTCCTCGCCCGGATTTCCCAGAATCCTCTGCTACTCCGCAGGCTACCTGGCGTGCCTACTGAGCGACAGGATTAAGAGCCTGGAATCTTCCGGACGACTGGGGAGAAATTGTTGCCTGGAGGTTTTTTAAATCACTCAGTCATGAATCAGGGCTTCCGTTTTTTACTGAGTCAAGTAAAAAGGAGCTCCCAGCTCCCCTTTCAAAAACCAGTGTGCTCAATCAGTAGGTGTATTTGTCATCATTATTTACACGTCCTTGCACTGAGATTATGTTCACCAGCTAAGGGATTTTCTATGGGGTTCTACTGCAACTCTGTTCAGTGACCAGGCTGGGACATGATGGTCTGTTAGAGAGATTGTTAGTCCACTTTTTGCTTCATAAGCATGGAGAAACTTGCTTAAAGGACAGGTCACTGACTTGAGTGTGAACATATTGCTGGCTAGCAACTTCCTGTTACCGACTAACCTCACGGGGGTCTGACCTGCTTGTAATTATTACTCCAATGTAATTATAACTTCAATTGCCACTGGAGTAATTATGTAGTGAATAAGGTATGAGAAGGGATCTATGGTTCCTAAATCATGGTCTAGATCGTATGTGAAATATGCATATGCTAAGACACAGGTGAAAGACAGGCTGATCTACAGCTGCTATTTCAGTGCCTGTGGCATGAATGCCATTGCCTTTCTCGTGCTGTGGATTATGGCTGGGGTTTCAAAAACCAAATACGTCCAGCCTTGCAAAAAGAAACACCCAACAGCCCCTCCTCCATCTCCTTCTTTCCTAAACTCCACCATGGGGTTTTCTAATGTTAGTAATGCCCCGAGTCTTTCTCTCTCTCTCTCTCTCTCTCTGCCTTTGAACTGTGATGGAAAAAAGGGAGGGGAAAAAACACTTCATCCTGTGGGAACAGCTGTGACCCATCATCTGTGCAAGTCCAGCCTCCTTTTCCTCTCGCCTGGAAATAGTGCTCTTAATGGATCCACCACTCCAAGCCTGTACTTGTGTGTGTCTGTGTGTATCATTGTGGATGTGGATAACAGCCAGTTTTGGGGGAAGGGGGGCAACAAATGTGCCCCTGGGTTACTGGAACTCTCAAGGCGTTCCCTAGGATGCGAGGAAGCATGTTCTAAAATGAGTTTGGTCTGCTTGCATGTAGAGACCTGACACACTCAACCTCAAAAAAGCAAAAACCTTAAAGTCTAAAAGACACCGCCGCATCACTCCCGATATAGTCAGGCGTCATTGTTGATGAGTGCCAGACTGGAAAATGAAAGGCAAGAGGAGAGGCCATGGAGAGCTATCTGAGTATAGAAGCTGGAGCGTGGTTAATGGAAAACCAATGTGACGGTCAAACAGCTGAATTTGCTTTAGCAACCAAGCTCGTACACTGCACGGCTTGCTATTTGATCATCAGAAACATGAGCTGTGGCAGACCATGATGGTGAAAATATTTGGCGTAAAATTAGTGTCAAATGCAGTCTTGTATCAAAGAGACAGAATAAAATAGGAACACGAGAGAGAGAGAGAGAGAGAGAGAGAGAGAATTATTCTTTGTGATCTTCCCTCCCAGGCTTGTTGTTGACAACAGATCCTAAAACACATTAGAGACACTCAGCAGACACTCAGCAGACAAACATTTTTCCCTCTCACACACGCACACATGCCCTGAAGCCTCTGACAAACATGGCCTAGTACCTCCCCACCTCTTTCTCATTTGTGTGTGTGTGTGTGTGTGTGTGTGTGAGTCTTGCATCATGTGGGGTGGAGTGCTCAGAGGGAATGTGAGTCA
Source organism: Pangasianodon hypophthalmus (assembly GCF_027358585.1). NCBI lineage: Eukaryota > Metazoa > Chordata > Actinopteri > Siluriformes > Pangasiidae > Pangasianodon > Pangasianodon hypophthalmus. Next base: position 7,488,381 of record NC_069720.1, read on the forward strand.
GGGCCGGAGCCAGAGGAACAACGACTCAGCCGCTGAGAGGAGAGACGCATGGGAGGAGATTAACATGCAACCATTTTCACAGCAACAGCCTGCTCTCGCTTGCCTGCCGTGCCAAACATAACCTTTAGACTAGAATCAGGGGCGGAAAAGTCTTAGTAATTTCTTTCTTTTCTTTCTTTCTTTCGGAGCATTGGCCAACACATAGTATTTGATGATATTCTGATTTATCTAGCTTTAATATGCATTGCCATTTTGAATTATTGGCACTCTTTCAAATTATGGTTACAACTACTTTTTTGTAATAATAGTATTTCTCTCCAAAATAGAGTGTGTGTTAAAATTACTGTCACCCTAACAAATATTTTAAATAAACGTAAGAAAAAGGGTAATTTGTGAAAAACAAATAATAAATGAAATAAGTTTTCATTTGCTCTCAGCCCCCATGTCCTGTATCCCTGAGGTATAAATATGCACACATTTAAAATCCCTTTGTCATCCATTACCAGGGGAAAAAGAACAGATAAAAACAGATGGTTGCTCACCTGCACAAATCAGGTAATTAATATAAAAACAATGCATGAGCAGTTAAAATAACATAATTCAAAATTAGGATCATAACAAAAAGTTTCACATGTCTGAAACAGCTGGAAATTTGCCAGGAATGGGCCCCATGAGCACACTGTGTAGGAGGGCAAAAAGCCCAAAGGTCACAGTTTTAAAACTGCACAGTCAAGTTGATTACTGTGGTTATCAAGTTTCAAAATTCAACTCTTAAATGCCAGTTTCATAACAACAAGCTGTTTAGAAGCATGGCAAGAAAGAAGACTTTCCTGACTCACAAAATGTAGCACCTGAAGTCCACCAAATATCATTCGAACTGAAATGTGTTGTATTGAGACCAAAAAAGTTTTCGATCCTGCACACTATCAGCATGTTCAACAACAAAAAGGGACTGAATTCTACTAACTACTACAATACTTCGGCACAAATCTGCCTCTGCCAGGAGGTACAGACTTGGCCGTAGAGAGAGCTTTTAACAAGATGTGCCAAAAATAATTCTGAATAATCACAGAAATGGTTACACAAAATCAATATTTTGCAGTGACAGTCTCAGAACCCTAATGGAAACCTGTGGTGTGAATTGAAGAGGGATGTCCACATGCACAATCCTGAAAATATAAAAGAGCTTAAAATGTTCTGCATGTTGGTGTGGCTCATGATGCCTCGTGTTTGGAAAAACAAACGTGTTTAAAAAGAGCTATATTATATCCCTGTATGTTTGAGCACAAAATATCTGCTCATTTTCATGAAGGGTGCCAATAATTATGGAGGACACTGCTGCCTACTTTGCCATAATCAGGGTAAGCTCCATTGCGCAATCCTGCACTGAACGAGCCAATGAAGCAAACCATAAATGACAAATTAGAGCTGCTTCCGATAAGGAAAAAGGTCTTATTAGGTTAAACAAATGTTACACAAGAGCACAATGAATACCCGTTCATTCTCGTTAAAGCTGTTTGGGCAAAGTCTCTGCAGGCTACCAGTATACAACTAGGAAAGAATACAGCTCTGCATTCCGATGAAGGCATGGCCGAGCAAGCCAAGTGGATGTCCTTTTCGGGGCCAGGCTTAATCTTCCTGTCCTTGGTGGACTGGCAGCTCAGGCTTTAGGTGAATGCAGGGTCACGGCAGCCTCACTCACTCCAACCGCCGCAGAATTTTTCACTCCCTTGCCAACAGCACCTCCCACACTTAACTCCTTCAGCGTTTCCCAGAAGGCACTGCAGACACTTTCTTTGTCGTGGCTTTGATTTACATGCTACACTGTAGTAATCTGGTCAGAAAACCTCTCACATTTCAGTGGTAACATTTTTGTCTGATCAAAACATTACTAATTAGACATGACTGTGTAATGGCTGACTATAAAACTAATGCATGTTGATATGCAGTAAAAAGAGATAGTAATTGTGTTATTTGGGTGTGTTAGAACTTGACTTCGGAGAGCCCTGAAGGCATTTTTCACTCCTGCTAAACCCTTAATAACATTTGGCTTCGTTCCAGACAACAGTTGTCAGGGAAGAAAAGAGAGTGCACAGAGAGATTTATGATAGGTCAGAGCTTCAGGCGTTGTTGTGACACATAACCTAAGAACGCACCTATGCACACTGTAACCAGTTAAACGCCTGCTTTCTAATCCCTAAAGGAGTAAACAATAAAACACAACATGCTTTTGCAATCCGATTCCCAAGAGTTACAACACAACCTGGTCTGGCTTGATAAGAGCTAGTCACCATGGGAAAAAAAAAAAGAATCCAGCTCTGACGAATGCATGGCCTGAGCCTGGATATGTGGACATGTGACAATCTGATTGGCCACTGGGTGCATTTCTGAGAAAGGCCAAGGGGAGGAGGGAGGGGTGGAGCTCTGATCAAGGCTGGCTCTGTGTGCATGAGCAGTGCAAAGGTCAAAGGTCACGGCAATAAATCTGGAGACGAAACCAGCGATCCAAACAGTCAGCTGGTGGGAGAGTGGTGGGACTCTGCTGTAGCCAGCTGATTTATTGCACAGAGTCACACAGAAGGGCAAGGAACATTCTGCCAGCCCTGCTCATGGCAGCCATTTTAGAACAACAGAGTCATCTCAAGGCTGTGGCTTTGTAAACTGTGAGACTGGGCCAAACATTGGACAAAAGCATGGCTATTAAAACACAGCAGGGCAAATCTGGTTGATCTCTGAAATCCAGTTTCAGATCATGTGTCCACATTGCACATGACCAAATCTAATTTGTTTTCATATCCACACTGATAACAAGATAAGTACGCACACACAGATTAGTGCAGGCGAAAATGAGCTAGTTAGCTAGCCTGCAACATGGAAATTTCGCAATGATATACATGCAATGTCCAGTCATGCTTCTGAAACTATTTGGCACATCTGCTGAAAAATCTAGCTTAGTCAGGCAATCTACCAACTGCCAAAACACAGGCAGAGCTGGTCAAGCTGGTAGATCGTCTTTTTCAGATGACAAGTGCTGGTAGAAAGGTTTCTGAATTAATGCTATATTGTAGACAAGCTGATTTTATTAGAAAGTTTCAATTACGTATTGTTCACTCTAGTAACAATGAAGCTGGAAAATAACTTACCAGCTGGTAAAGTTGGTCTACCAACTTGACCGTCTGTGTTTTGGCAGCTGGTGGCTGGTCAGATGTTTCAGAAGGGTAGCTGGCTGCTAATGTGGAAATGTCTTCATGGGTTATGTTTTATGTACAGACAACATCCAAGCATGGTTCTGAACATGTTCAGCACAGACAACTGCACCTTTTTTTTTTTTTTTTTTTAAAAACAAAGGACTATATTTTGGTTTCTCCAGGACCAGGTACATTCCTACCCTGACCTGCCTTTATGTTAATTTGTGTTTCATGCACTAAATAATGGGGAAATAACATGAAACATAGCAATTCAAATTCAATAAAATTTGAAACCACATACAATGTGGATTCAGACTGCAGGAAATCCGTTCAAATTGGAAATCCCAAATAAAAATCCTATTTGAGCTGCTTGTATTGTTTATAGCAGACTTTGATCTGATCTCAAATTACTAGCAGTTAACATTTCACTTGTAAAGTCAACATTAAAAGCAGCTTTACAAGCTACAGACTAGTCAGTTCTCTCTTTTCCTGTTTGTGTGGTTAGTGTGTTTTTGGTGCTCTTAATCAGCAAATCTTTAATCTATAGACTTCATTCTATAGACTAAGGTTAAAGGAAAAGAAATTAATGGAGGCCTTCGATGGGTGTAACTTTATCTGAGCCGGCGTGACGTGCTGTTTCTTTCCCCTGTGTTTTATAGGCAAGGTCAGCCATTTTGTGCCCTTTGTTTGCTCTGTTTACATTACAGCACATTCCTACGGGCATGACTAAGAGGGCGCCAGCAGTAGAGAAAAGTGATGATGAAACGTTTTCAGGAATCCTCCCGAATTGCTTCATCAGGTTAAGCAACTTCTGCTTTTGTTTCCTCAACAGAAAAATGCAGTTGCTCTGTTTTTTTTTTTTTTTTTTAAGCGTGTTACTTAAGGAAACTGAGCAACCTGATGCTATCTGGACACGTAAAAGCATGTTCTGCTGAGAACTATTGTGTGCTGTTAGAGAGATGGTATCTGCTGTAGATGGATGGAAGTGACCCGGCTGGTTTTCTACACTTCACAATAGCAGCTGTCTGGTAAAGACATTCATAGCAGCGACTGAAAAACCCTGCTTTTGTATCATTGGGAATTAGAGTGCTATGGGTAAATTTAAGTGGTTTCTATATTATAACTAACGCTTCTTGTTACAGAGATACAGATATCAAAATAATGTTATTAAATGAAACAGTATGAAGGTACACTGCAGTCTCTGATGTTTGGGCTCTGACCTCCAGCAATGAGACGGATGTGGGAATAACATTCTCTTTTTTGGGGGTTAAATCAGATCATGGCTTTGTGAGCGTTTGATGTAGGAGATCGCCTGTCCTCACACACCAGAAAAGCCCCGCCCACCGACCTTCACACACCCACGTACATAACCCTGCCGTTGCCTGGCAACGCTGTGTTGCTATGCCGACAGAACACACACGCGGAAATGTTTTTTTTTTTCCTCGTGTCTAATTGTCAGAGAGCGGGAAACGTTCCCAGCCTAGCCTTTTGATCTACAGCATGTTCCTGACGGGCTGGGCTGTGCATATGTCTGTGTGTGTGAGTGGAATAATGTGCATGCTCTTCGCACATGGACTTATAAATCTGCACTACTCCACTCAGATGCAACACAGTGCATCAATGATCCCATGAAACAACCACAACTGCGACACATCATGCTGTCAGATTAGTGCTAGGATTTAGCAGTTGCTTTATTTAGCTGGAAACTGTAGCGTGTGCAAGAGGTCAGCCAGTACACCAATAGTTCTTCTTTCTTCTTTCTCTATAAACTTCCTGCTTGAATTTCCTTTAAATGCGTGACTGTAGACTTCATTCTAAATCCAGTGCTATAGATGTTTCCAGTTTAGTGACTAGCTTGCTACTGTCCTGGTAGCACAGGACGAATTCATCGCTTTTCTCATTAGAAGATTATTATATAGCAAATATAAGATCACTAGACATATATCTAGGCATTTTTTACTCTTTTCGAGTTAGTATTAGAAAAAGTCATGCACCATTAGAAGATACCTTGTTTCTTTTTCTTGCTAATTCACCCTCAAACAACTTCACAGCGGATTTTGAAAAGGGAAGACATTCCTAACCCTTTGCTCAGAATTAGCTAAACATCCTATTTATTACACGTTCTTAGCTAGCTGATAAATTTTGCAATGTGCTGGTAAGTTAGCTTTCAACATTAACATTTGCTAAGTGTTTCCAAACACTGGTTAGATAACAAGCTAGCTGCTGAGTGTTGTGCCTGTGGCTGGAGTTTCGAGTCTTCTTGTTTGCTAATTCACCCTCAAACAGCTCCACAGTTGATTTTGAAAAGGCAGGACACCACTCACTCTTCGCTTACAGCTAGCTGAACAGACTAGAATATATTACCTATGCTTAACTAGCTAATAGCATTCACAACGTGTTGTTAAGTTAGCTTTCGACGTGTTTGTTGGCTAATTATTTCCAAAAATTAGCTAGATAACAAGCTACCTGCCAAGTGGCTGTAGTTTCAAGACTTAGGTGTTTGCTAATTAACCTCAAACAGCTCCACAGCCCATTCTGAAAAGGGAGAGCATCTCTCACTCTTCTTTTAAACTAGCTAAACAGCCTACAAAATATTAAATATTCTTGCCTAGCTAATAAACTTGTGTGTTTGTTAGGTATCTCTGAGTGTGAATATTTGCTAGTTATTTCCAACATTAGCTACAAGCTAGCTACCGAATGCTGTGGCAGTGGCTGTAGTTCAAGTCTTGTCTTTTGTCAAACAGTTTTACAGAGGATTTGGAAAAGGAAGGACATTCCTCATCATTCGCTTACGATTAGCTAACCAATCTACAATTATTACACATTTTAAGCTAGCTAATATATTTCACAATGTGTAATTGAGTTAGCTTTCAACATGAACACTTGCTAGTTATTTCCAGACATTAGCTAAATAACAAGCTAGCTGCCAGGTGTTGTGCCAGTGGCCTTAGTTTCAAGTTTTGTTTGTTAATTCACCCTAAAAAATCTCCACAGCTGATTCTGCACCCTTCGCTTGCTACTAGCAATACAGAATTGCTTATACATATTCTTAACTAGCTAATAATTTTTACAATGTGGTTTCAAGGTCATTTTCAATGTAAATATTTGCTAGTTATTTCCATTAACATTAGCTAAATACAAGCTAGCTGCTAAATGCTGTGCCAGTGGTTATAGTTTCAAGAGTTCAGAAAAGGCGTATACATGTCTGTTACTGAGATAAAGGACGTATAGTTTAGTCAGGCCTTTCAAATCCCTGGTGCTGGTTAGTGAACTCAAACACAAGCAATACTAATAATTTCTATTTTAAAACTGTTTTTCTGTGGGGAGTCATATTAGATGCAGCAGCACTGATTCGTTCATCAGCAATGTCTCAGTTTCATTTTAGAGAGCTGCACATTAAACAGAGGGGCTTAGCTGCATGAGGAGAAGAGGAAGATAGTGAGATGTCCTCTCTAAGAGTCCTCTTTAGACACTCTGCATTTGTGATTACTTTAGAAAACTTGCTGTACTTATTACTTATCACTTATTTCACACACACACCCTCCCCCATCCTCCTCCTCTCCTTTCCATCACATTGGAAAAACAAACCCGGTTACAGTCAGACGCTTCAAAGCTCTGCACGTTGCAGATAAAGACATCAAAGGGTTCTTTCAGATGCAAATTGGTGCGCTGCGCTCACGGGTTTGAAAGTAAACATGTTTCAGCATCATCACAATTATTCATCAGCACAGCACTTTCACAATGAGACAGTGGATTAGGGGAGGAGAGGGAACAGCACTCGTTGGCTGAAGTGGCTGGATCCGGTTTGCAGCATGGAGATGATCCTGGAAAGTCCCATTGACCCTTATGCGTTACTGAACCAAAATACTTTATAATACATTATACCACAGTGCTGTTGAATTCTCAAATCTGATTGGTCAAGAAGGTGTTGATTAATTTTCTGTAACAGCAGGTCTGAAGAGAGTGCCGACTGCAAGACAAATCACAGGTTTATATTAATGGGCTTGTTCTAATATATTAGCATTTCTATTGACTATAGCTATATAAGCTGTATTTATTGGAAAATAATAATCACAGCGCCTTGTCATTGATTATTTTCTATAACAGCACACAGTGTTGTGTTTTATTCTTTACTCATTTGATATGTCATTAATCATTACTTATATGCTTAGGTAAGTCAAGTTGACATTATCCTTCATTACAGAAAGAGAGTACAGATTAAAAGATTACTGTTACATTAAGCCAGCAAATAGCAGTAGCGTCTGCTTCAGCATAGAGCATTGGCATTTCTCTCAAGCTCAAGTTGGCACATGGTGAAGCTGCTTAGGCAGCCTTTTTTCTGCAACTTGCTGGAGACCATGGCATCTGTCACCCGTCTCGTATGACAGGGTGGAGGACTTGTGGCCGGCCAGGCTCTCTGTAACTCAGCCCGGCTGCAGGGGTATCAACTGGTTTGCCCTTTTAGCGTCCTCATGTTGGCTCTGTTTCCCTTGTTACCATCACTAGCAGCTGACACCCTGGAGCTGGGGGAAGGGGAGGGGGGGTGTAGGAAGGGTGCAGGTCGGGAGTATTTTAAGATTTAAGGTTCGTATTTTTAGGACAGCTGTAGCCAACGACGTTCATCACATTCCCAGGTGGATGAAAATAAACAAACAAAGCCTGGGTTACTGAAGGAAGCAGCTGGTAAGGATGGGTAGACTCCTAAAGGGACGAACTGGCAAGCCCCTCTGCGCTGATGACTCGTCATAAAAATGGCTGCTCCTTCTCCAATGCAAGCTTATTATTAGAGCTATAACGGTTATGCGTATACAGTGCTGAATGTGACCCTGCATGAGGGTATTACAATGCTAAGATACAATGAACTCATTAAACCATTTGGGTCCTTGCTATGACTATTTCAAACACACTCTGTAGTCTAAATAATGTGTCACTAGTTGCACCACCTGTTTGGCGCTCTAATGTGTGTTGTTATATTCACCATAATAAGTTTCCAAGACTAATTCCTCTCTGCGCCTGCACCGAAAGTGTTGCATCAGCATGTGGCCCAGGCTCACATGGCGTTACTGCTTGCCCGTGACCTTGGCTGAGCACCTGGAGAGATTGTATTTTAAAAAAAAATTTAAAAAAAAAATCAGCAAGGCCGACAGCTGCCTCCTGTCACTGTGCCTTTGACCTCCTTCTCTTCTTTATAACTACACAAATAACAGAATTCACACCTGTGTCATATCAATGGCTGTCAATAGCAGTGGGGAGAGACAGGCGCCAGATGTTGAGCTGCCCCTGGCATGGGTGGGAGGACTGCGTTGAAAGCACTGAAAGATCACTCAACATAGGCCGAATGGCAAATTGGGGCGGTGGGGGGGTCGCTTAAGAAATGTTGTGCTTTTCTCTGTGTTCAGAGAATTTGGGTAGGGCAGGGAAAGAGAACTGAAAAGGGGGGTGGGATTACATCATCAGAGGACTCGTCTCTTTCTCTGGGAGGTGCCCAGCCCCCAGCCATGTAAACAGGAAACGAGAACAGCCAGATGATGAATGCGTGGAAGGAGAGGGGGAAAAAAGACCAGCGCCTTTCATCATTTGAGTATTTCCTGAGGCGAGCTTCAGGCGGGGAGTGAGGGGAAAAAAAAGAAGGAAGACAGAGCGAGTGAAAGAGGGAAGAGAGAGAATGAGGGGAGGCAAAGTAAGTGCAACTAAACTGGAAATGTTTTCCAAAAGCTTGCGTTCCCAAACTTGCTCAGAAAATATGGCCTCTGTCTTGTGCCAATGTATTCATGTGAGTCTTGACCTGAAACAAAAGCTTCAAAGCCTTGGAACACAATAAGCAGGCAGAGGAATCTGGCACAAAACACATCCTGCATACTTCAGCAGTATCATACAGGCTGCTGCAAAACTCTTTAAGAGTGAGCATCAGTTTAAGGGCAAATACATTTTTCAGGAATTAATCAAGTCTTGGCTATATGTATTAAGCTAATATCATCTTATCTCTTTACAAACGACTGCTATACATCTCAAAAATAATTGCCAGTTCTGTGAATGGAACACATTTCACATTTTTCCCTCTAATAAAAACAAGTGTGTACATGTGGAAACCGCTTCCCTTGTTCATGGGAGACCTGGAGCCCCTGCTCCATCTCTTAGCAGCCCCCTCATCTCCAGTTTCACAGGCTGAAGGCCGCGGTGATGGGAAACTCCACTGCAGCCGACTAATCCCCTGCGACGTGTCTGCCGAGGCCCTGCGAGTCACTGCAGGAACGTGATGGAGTGTAAAGCTAATCCTGCTCACACTGTTTTAAGGCCGTTGCGCAAAGAAAGAAGCCTCATGCTGGATGGTGCCCAACCTGGGGCCTGCATCTGCCAAATTTTTGTGTGCTGCAACAGAGTAGCACATTCCGAGCAGATCCACACTAATCGTGCCTCAGCCCATTTTAAAAACCAACGACAAGATAAAAGAATGGTTTTCTCCATTAATGACTATTCGTGGGTCTTTAATCATTGGATTTAAGCAATCCCGATATAATTTGAAGGGAGTTCAAAAGGCTTAATTGGTATGCTCGGATGTGCCCACACGTGATCAATGCCTGTCTCTTCTCAAAGGCTTTAATCAGATCCATTGCAGGCGGAGGCTACATGCCGAGCATCAATCCCGGGCCATCTGCAGCACCACTGACCCTTGCCAAGGCGCTTGGGTTGATGTGCCTGGCTGGCCAATGCTAATGGCAGGAACACACAAGGACTGAAGAGAAAGCGGCCGAACAGGTGCAGATCGACACTCCTCTCCTGTCTGTCTGATAACACGACGTGAATTTTGTACACCTCAAAGCTTCCATCTTGGACAAAATCTATGACCATGAGAGCTCTGTAAAATGCATCATGTTGGTGTATGTCCAACAGAAAGAAAGACAGATCCCAAAGGAACCTATGCCAGAAAATAAAAACGGGCTGATTTACAGGCGTGCAGAATTATGGTCTTCATTCTTTCAAGGAAAAATTATGTGTGGTCATACCAAAGAATTCCTACTAGCAATATTTAAAGCTTATTTTATAACGTATAATACTGTATGTAGTTTGTTGTATTACTGACTGACATAGGAACAGGAAACAACCTGAATTTTTGACCTGACTAATACCCAAAAAAGGCTTTAATTACTTCAAGTGGTCTTACCGTTTTTACTATTACTGTGGTGTTATCTTATGAGTCATTATTTTTAAACCTTGACCATGCCGTTCTTTAAGATGTGTGTACATGCTTGTTGGATGAGTGTAGGTTAGTGCAGCAGCTACCCCTACTGAAAGAAGACAGCCTGTGTCCACCTTGTCAAGCGAGCTCTGTCCCAACAAGACAAGCTGTGAATGCAAGTGAAAAGAAAAAAAAAAGCACTCTGACACACACACTCTCTCTCTCATTTTCTCAAGTAAGGGTGGGAGGAATAAGCATTTGTGTTTTCACCTCCCATGACCTGGGCCGCTGAAAGCTGTGATTTGAGTTGGGGAGTGGAGAGTTTGCTGAGAGAGAGAGATCCACTGTTTACTGACCGTGAAAACCACTGTCGCCAAGCGCAGGGCCGGCAGCTGGAACACAGCGGCCTAATGGGCTCCCCAGGCCAAGAACACGCCAGCACTAGGAAAAAAAAACCCTTTACACACTCTCCCTCTCAAACCTTTTCTCCATTTCCTAGCTTAAAGCAGCTTTGCGAGCAACCCAGATGACCCCGTTCCAGGTTCCACTACGTGTTCCTCCTTGAAAACACATCGGATGACATCGTTTCTGGAAGCCAAACGAGTCACTCCGAGTTCATGGAAAATACAGAGTCTGCTTGCCACAAGGGCTTTAGCTGGACGTTCCTGGGCAGTGACTCAAAAAGTGGTGTATATTGTTCCAGCCGTAAGAACGAGGGGGATTTTTTCAGTTCCTGTCTCCTGGAGCTGATCCATTGCTGCACTGCGCCTGCCAAAGTTCACATAAAGCAGCTGCAGCCTGGGTAAAAAATAATTACACTTCTGTTCGCCCTGAAGAGGAGGGAGAGTGAGAGAGTGTGTGTGTATGTGTGTGTGGGTGGGGCGTCTCCTTCCAAACCTCCCCAACTAAACCATTCATACAGGAATCACGTGGCGGCCACAACCACAGCCTCATATTTATTGTCATGTGATGTGTGACAGGCATGCCTGCTCCTCTGGTGCTGTAGTTGCTCTTCCCACATGGTCGCATGCAGCCATTTTTTCCACTCTAGAGTGTCTTCTGATGCTGTGTGTCAGAACGGTGAGTAGACGAGACGGCCGCGTGCCGCTTGGCCGATTTGCAGTACGGCAGCTTCGAAGATTACAAAGCAAAAGATAATTGCATCAGCCTTGAAGAAGCAAGGCGGCGAGCCAGGTTACTGCAAACGTGCTGACTCAGCACTCCTCTGCAAAAATAGCACCCTCTCCATTCAGCTGCAGCTGCACACACACTCTGCTCAGTCAATATTTCAGAAAATAACACACATTTACAGTGTGGCTTATCACGTTACACATATCATAGTAGCACATTCTGGACGTACAGTTCACTATGGGGTTTCCCCTATTGATCCAAAACACGACTCTTTTATTGCCCTTGCACTTACTTGACTTGAGATGCCTGTGATCTACACCACACATACACAGACACACACACACAGACACACACACAGAGCAAATACAGGAACTGGTAATTTGAAAGTCGGCGAATGTGTCTGGAATGTGTGTTACTCAAACACACCCGCTATTCTGACTCAGGGAGTTATTAGTTTTCTGGAAGGGAGGGAGTTGGTGAAGTCAGGGCATGTAAAAACAACTTCCAGGAACAGTGTGGTAATAAACCAGTGGTTAAGCTGCAGGGCTGCTGTGATGTCTAGCTATGAGGACAGACGCCCGGAAAGAGTGAAACTTGGCTCACACGAAGATTGTGATGTGATAAGCTGCTATCAGATCGAGTAACACACATACACACACAAATTATCCTTTTCATAACTCACACAAACAGGTCCAGTGTTCTTCATGAGCTACTACTTAAGTCCTCATATCACTGAAGATGGATGTTGTAAAACATTCACAGTAAACACAATGCCTGTTAGCAAACAAACAAACAAAAAACCTAGCTAGCAAGACTTGCTAATTTTTTCCCCTTTGAATTCTCAGAAGGTTGCGTATTGTATAGCCAGGGTTTCTCTAATGATTCTTGTAAACAATTTCCATTTTTCTTAATGATAAAATACTCATATCTCACTGTTTTTAGGACTCACAGTAGTCAAAACTTGAAAAATGCCAAGAAGCAGCTTGCAATAATAGCAGTGAATTTTGGTCAGTCAATAATTAGCGTATAGCATTTACTTGAGGAAATTAAATTAGCACATCGCTAACAACATCTAAGTATCTAAACAGGTATATCGCAAACTTGGCCTAATGGAGTCTAATGATGACTATTTGTATTTTATCACACTAGCATACTTACAAATGTATACTTGCACACATTTTTGACATACCATACTGGCATATTAGCATATCTAATATAGCATATTTCCAATCTAGTATTTATGCACACTAGTATGTTAGCATATTAGCACATTAGCCTACTTGCACAGCATTACATTGCTTGTATATTAGCATACTTCTATACTACCATGTTTGCAAAATTGCCCACTAGCATGTTAGCATAGTGTACTCCAGAATACTAGCACCAGTACATAAGCATACTAGCATTCTTGTATATTACCATACTTGCAATCTTGCACACTAGTATTCATGCACACTAGACTGTTACTGTTACAAGTACTAGCATATTTGTACACAAGCATCATTAAATATTCATATTAGCATACTATCATACCAGTGTACTTCCACACTGGCTTACTTGCAATCTTGTATACAAGAATACTAACATAGTGGCATACCAGTACACTAGTACAGTAGCGTATTTCGGCACTAGTATGCTTACATACTAGTATACCAACATAAATGCTTGCTAGGATACTAGCACACTAGCATGCCTGCATACTTCAATTCTTGTATATTAGCACACTATCATACTTGCAAACATTAAAACTACAATACTTGTATACTACCGTACTAGCAGGTTTGGATGCTACCATACTTTCATCCTTCAATTCTTGTATACTAGCACACTAGCATGCTTGCACACTACTATATTTGCATACTACCAAAGTTTAAAACTACAATACTTGTATACTACCATTCTAGCATACTATACATACATATAATGTTTGCACGCTACCATACTTGCATTCTAGCACACTAGCATGCATGCACACTACCATACTTGCATCCTTTAATTCTTGTATACTAGCACACTAGCATGCATGCACACTACCATACTTGCATCCTTTAATTCTTGTATACTAGCACACTAGCATGCATGCACACTACCATACTTGCACATGACCATACTTGCATACTACCATGCTTTTAAACTAGCATATCCGCGAGTAGGGAGTGACTGTACACAGTTACTTCATACTTATTTTGCTCTTCATGATGATGTTACATTAGTTAATTCTTGGTTAATGGAGCTGACATTCTTTCTTTCTGACAGTATCGATGGATCTTTTACCATGACGTATTAAAAACCATTATACTTATATAATGTTTGCACACTGTGAATTCTTCAAAGTGTCCTAGTTCTGATTGTAATGTTCATACTAGCATACTTGAATCTTTGTATCTATGAAATTAGCCATATGGTTGTTAAACGTGTAGGAGTCCACTTCACAGCCTGCACGGACCAATCAGAATCGTCCGCCAGCTAATGCAGATACTGACACGGCCAATGAGATGTTTGTGAAATGTAAGCTTAGTGATGCTGAAAAGAAAAGAGCTTGTCAGCCAACCATATGGCTGCATCAAAAAAGATCTCACATTTACTTACCTCTCTACTGTTTAGTATCTGAACTGAATACTCAGATACTTTATATTTAAAAAAATTATATCACTAGTTTGCACAGAGCTTGTTAAATAAACACAAAACAGATCCAGTATTAGCCTTTCTGTATGCCAGCTGGAAGAGTACAAATGTCCTACACACCCCTAAGCAGCTCCCCATAGAAAACATGTGGTTAATGACGACATGCAGTCAGTCAGCCATCCCTTTAATAAAGGATGACCACAACAGCTGCACACACACACACACACTGATGGAAGCTGGTGGTGCTGGGTTGGGCTCTGTCTCAATCACACACAACTGATGCTCACTGCTCCTAATTAGCACTTCTGTTTAAAACAACAACAACTCTGTACTACAGTACTATAATGGCCGTCTGCACAAATGGAGTAACACTATGTGTTTTGAAATCTTAAAAATTGTTTTTGGCAGCACGTTCGTTAAAACCCATCCTTGGACACCCACTATGCTTGATATTATTCCCAACCTTGGATTCACTATCAAATTATTTTTTACTATTGTTATGACTGGTTGAATCAGGGTGCGGAAGAAGTCAAGGTTAAGCTTCGTGGTTAATTCACCATGGCTTACTACTGCCATCCAGTGGCGGTGTTGAAAAATACACCTTAGAGCAGATGCCGGAATTATTGGCACCCTTCATGAAAATGAGCCAAAATTAATATGTAAAAAAAATAACTCATACAATAAGTGATATTTTGAGCTCAAACATGAAGAGACTTTATAAAGTTTTATTTTTACTCTTAAAAATTCAGATTTTTTGAGAATACCAGCACTGAGCATCTTACCAGAGTCACAAATTTGCTGACCTTCAACTCAACTCGACACAATTAAAGAAGACTTGTGACTCGACTTTGACATCAATGACTTGGGCTTGAGTCCTTTGACTTGGAAAGACTTGATACTTTTTTCAAAACCAAAGATTAACAAATACACATTTAAAAGTGTGCAGTGAATCAACTATTCTTCTACCCAACACACACTCAATTTTCAGCAAATCAGCATTTCCAAGGTCAACGTTCAACCAGCACTACAACAAACAGTGCAACTTGCACTAGACAACGAAGGTTGAAAGGCCACTCATTTCCTGATGACAGAGGCACTTTGCGGCAGCCAAGCTCCCAAAAATAGTAGCCTTTGCTTACAGAGATGATGTTGTTTGCAGCAACAATAGCACTGAACCTGTGGTTCAAGAATATCAGACACAGAAGCAACAACTTCAAAGTGTGTTCAGAATCTGAAGCTTCACAAAGCGAATCTCAAAACAAATCCAAATGGAACTGAGATAGATTGGTACGCTTAGTGAAAACAATCTACACCTCATCTCATGTGAAACTGAACTGGAATATTAAGCTTTTACACTAGTCACATTATGCATCTTTAAAATATCCTTACATTTCCTTTAAATTAAAAGTCTGTCTAGAACGTCTTGAACACCAATTTTAAAAAAACTCTGCATGATTTGTTTAAATTTGCTACACTAATTATTATTATTCTGGCTTTAAATTAGGTTAAGTGCATTATGTCTTAAAGTTAAGGACTTGTGAATTGACTTGAACTTGAACTGGGACTTGAGACTTACTAGTGAATTGCAAAACAATGACTTGGTCCCACCTCTGCTCTTACTGTAATATTCAACAAGGTTGGAGACAACTCTAGAGCAATCTTGGACCACTCCTCCATGCAGAACATTTTAAGCTCATTTATTTTCTTAGGAGGGTGCATGTGCACTTCAGTTCACACCACATGTTTTCATTAGGGCTCAAATTCAGATACTAATATGTTTCTTATTTCTTTAGTTCAAGTTCAAGTGGAGTTTATTGTCATTTCAGCCATATACAAGTACATAGTGAAACGAAACAACGTTTCTCCAGGACCAAGGTGCTACATAAGACAAACACAGAACAACATAGAACTACAAGGGACTACATAAATTCTACAATAAAGTGCACAAGTGCAAACAAGTGCAGACAGCACAAAAACAGTACAAGACAGTACAATGACTACTGGGACAGACAATGGGCATAGTAAGTCCCAGTGCAGCGCCGACCAGCACACAGTTCTGTTTAAAGTGAATCTAGTGACAATAGTGCAAATAGTACCAGAGTATAAAACAAGTAGCTCAAATAGTGTAAACATAAGAGTAGCAGCCTATGTACAGTATGATATAATGAGTAATGTAGCAGCATAAACGTGCAAAAACTTGCAAGTTGCATAAATTTAATCATTTATGTACTGATTTGGAAGCATACTTGGCTCATCATCTTGTTGAACGCTCTATCCATGACCAAGTCTGAACTTCCTGGCAGACGTTTCCAGGTTCTGGGCTGAAATATCCTGGAGCAGAATTCCTGCTGCTATCAATCTTCACAAGAGCTCCTGAACAACCAGCCACAAAACATAAATGAACCACTGTGCTTTCATGTCCAACAACAACGAGGCGGCCTACCTTGATGAGGTGGAGAAACTGGTAGCTTGGTGCCAGGCTAACTGTCTCTCTCTGAATGTCAGCAAAACCCAGGAGCTGGTTGTGGACTTCAGGAAGAGGCAGCAGTGGAACTATACCCCACTCGAGATCAGCTGGACCCCTGTGGAGAGAATGAGCAGCTTCAGGTACCTTGGAACACACATCTCTGAGGAGCTGACCTGGACTCATCACATCCAAGCTCAGGTGAACAAAACCAGACAACGGTTGTACCATCTGAGACTGCTGAGGAAATTCAGGGTTTCTCCAGTGATCCTGAAAACGTTCTGTACTGGGGCTATAGAAAGTTTGCTGACTCAGTGCATCTCAGCATGGTATGGAAACTGCTCAACCCAGGACCGCAAAGCCCCACAGAGAGTGGTGCGCTTAGCTGAGCACATCTCCAGGTCTGCTTTTCCCTCTCTGCATGACATCTACACCAGGTGATACAGTACCAGAGCTGCTAAAATCATCAAGGACTCCACCCGCCCCAGTAACTGTCTGTTCAACCTGCTGCAATCAGGCAAGTGCTTCCATTGTTTGATGGCTAAAACTGAGAGGCTCAGGAGGAGCTTCTTCCCTCAGACCATCAGACTCCTTAACACAGATATGTCCACTACGCAGATCCCTTAGCACTCCATAAAGACTCTGCACTGTTTTGTTACTACACGTAACACCCTTGCATATTTTGTACATCCATTTTTTGCACATTCCTCTACATATAGTTCTTAATATTTATTTTTTTATTCATTTGTTTTTCTTAGTTATTTAAATGCACAGTTGAAAGAGGAGTAGGCCAGGTTTGCATTTCACTGCAAATTATGTACTGTATGTAACAGTATATGTGACAAATAAAATCTTGAATCTTATCTGTATTACTGACACAAACACAAATACATTCTTATACACAGTCCAAAATATTTACAGAATTTCATTAATGTTATGCCATATTATGTACAATCATACACCAACACACTCAGGACTAGGTGGTTTAATGTGTAGGAACTACAGAAGGACAAATATTGCATAAAGCACAACAAACGGTGACCATTTTGTCAAGGGTGGTGGTCTGTCCTTCATCTGTTGTGTTGCACAGAGAAAGGGGGATGGTGCTCTGCAAAATCATGTATTTGTTCCTGACCAGGCTAATTACTCTCTCGACGTGGATCTGGACAGCAGTAAGTCCTTTTGTTTCGTCCAGCTCAAGTGGATGTAGTTGCTCTTTACCTTTTGTGAGTGCTTGTATCTTCAAATCGGCAGAGTGCAAACCCATGGTATCTTTAATATCAAAACCTTTTTCAGATAGTATCACATCTCCGGGTGATAGCTTTTCCAGATATCCACATCTTTCGGTTAAGTACTTGTCACTTGTCTGACCTGTCAAGCCCTTTGATACGAATGATACAACCCCCTGTGGTGTGATGGATATCAAATATTTAACCGTATGGTCATTCTTGTATTGGGAGCATGTTTCAGCATTGGTGCTCATGTTTTTTGGTTTTTCTATAAATATTTCCAAACAATGAATAATGGAGGTACAATTGCTAAACGTAGCTCTAAAACACGTCGGTAGACTAATCTGAATTTGCTCTTTGCCTGGCCAAACAATTAACCTACAGAGTCTTTGATACATTACATCCAAAGTGCCGTTAAACACTTCAGCAACAGTAGATTGTGACACATGGAACATATGTCCAAAAAAACAAAATGGTAAATTTAATCTCATCCTCATTAATGTAATTAAAAAACACTGAAAATTAGTCAAGCCTGAACTGGCTTTCAGAAATCCTGACACTAAAGAGAATACAATCATGAATTTTGCATAAGATGCCAGACCGGTCAGTTCTTGCACCATTTCATCGTTATCCCTGAAGGACTCTTGTCTGAAGGATAAGTTATCAACTTTTGCTTTGAGCTGAGTGATCTCTGCTCGGAGTGCTGCACATTCATCAGTTAATGCTTTCAATGTAGCTTGGCAAGCGTTGTTGGTACAAGGTGTGATTGTTTGGAGAGAATGTACATTAGCCAAATAGCTGTGTTCAGCACACTGGTCTTTCTCCAAGTCTGTGGCATTGCTCTCTTTGGTGCTGAGGATAGGTGCTTCATCTGCATCACAGGTCCTCGTTCTTTTAAGTGGCAGAGTTTGTTCCTGCCTCTTCAGGTTGTGTGCATTCCTTTGTTCCTGTTCAACTGAAGTGTGTGCAAACTGAGATGGCACAAAATCAGGGCTCCTGGGGGTCTCATCTGGGGAAAATAATTCATAGCACATAATAGGTAAGAATAGCAAGACAGTACCATACATGCCCTTAGATGTGCTTCAGCTAATCCTGACATTCTGCCACTTAGTGTACAATTAAAGGTGCATTAGATTGGGTCTCTAGACGTTAAATAGTTAGAAGATAAGATTTGAATGATGTATATAAATGATCAAGTGTCCACACAGTCTCTCGCCCAGTTCACATCTGGTATTACCATACGTCCTACGTGATCCATTCACAAGTGGTCAGCAATAAGTACAGGTGTGAACAGGGTCAAATGTGTCTCCAAGATGCGTTGTGATCCAATCAATCAAACCACATTCTGAGGTGGTCTGGGACACATATGGCCACGTTACAGTTCGTTGTGTGAGCGTGAATGCGCCTCCTTGTGTCCCGGACAGCAACCAACTGTTCATGATGTCAGACGTGAACTGCTATGCGTCTTGGCTGTTCAATTGTGATCCAATCACCCAGGACACACGTTAATGCCAGGCATGAACAGGGCCTCAATGGCCAAAAGTATGTGGACACCTGACAATCACACCCACACGTGGTTCTTCCCGAAAGGAAGACACAAGTGTACAGGAGGTCTGAGTATGCTGTAGCATTACAATTTCCTTCACTGGAACTAAGGGGTCCAAACATCTATTTTACCAGTAATACCTCAAATACATGCTGATGTATGGAAATGTAGAAGAAAATTCAAGGCATTAATTTAATTATACCCTTTTTCATGACCAAAATGTATGTATGTATGTATTTCTGCTTTTTTTTATTTATTCATTCATTTATTTCTGCATTTATTTATGAATTTATTTCAGCATTTATTAATTTTTTTCTGCTCTTATTTACTTAGGTATTTATGCATTCGTTCATTTATTTTTGCATTTATTATTTATTTATTTATTTCTGCCATCATTTATTTATTTATTTATTCTCATCCTCCACATGGACTTGCAGATTGGAGGAAAAATAAACGGTATCTTGTAAGCAGATTTAATGGTGATACTGATAAATCTTGTACATTTTGTAAATTACACACAAAAACATTCTTTCATTTATTTTGGAGTTGTCCTCATTCGGCTTGTCTTTGGTCAGATTTCTGCTCATTTATTAAAGATCACATCACTTTTTGAAAACCTTTTATTTTTTTTCACTTAGGAAATGTCTTATCATAATAAATATTATTTAATTAATTTGCTGCTTCTATTGGCTAAATTTAGTATATAAATACAGGGGAAATAAAGCTTTGTTTTTCATTTTGAAGACAGAAGTTCAGCAATATCTAAAACCAATATCAAAGCTGAAAAATGCCAAAGCTGTAAAATGTGTTAATGTATGTAAACATTTTGATGTTTTAATGAAAATGACCTTTTTTGTTGTTTATTTTTATATTTTGTATTTAATTGTTTCATTCTCTTAATGTACCTTTAATGGTTTTAGTTTACATGCAAAACTGTATTAAAAACAAACAAACAAACAAACAAAAACAAACAAAAAACCAACCAATTAAAAAAATGAAAAACAAAATGGCGGGGAAAACCATGGAAGCGTGTTTAGCTAGCTGTGCTGAGTGCTGTGTAGTGAGTGCTCTCTGTCTGCAGCAGCTGCTGTTTGGGACACTGCACATCACCAGCCTGTCCAACAGCCAGCTCACCTCAGTGATGTGGAACCTGGTTCACGCGCAGCAGTGGAACTTACCCTCACGTGATGACATTTCCATGGCAACACGCTGCGTCGGCGCGACCACCGGAGCATCGTAGCCCAGCCACTTCTCTGGATACGGTTGCTCCTCCGTGGGTCTTTTCTCAACAAAATGAAAAGAGCAAACGTACGGTCGCTTCGGTGCTTTCTCAAGATTCAAAGCTTTTAACCAAAGCCGAAGAGCTTGTTCGTTTTTAGGAGGCGGATGGAGATTGTATGGCGCCTCACATCCACATTCAGCTCTGGTGCGCGGTTTATGGTCAAAACACACCTGCTCTAAGAAACGTTTTCTTTTGTACCAGTTATTATGACAACCCCTAACTGCACAAACGATCCCAGTTTTCCTCGAATCCATAACTCTTAACAACCACACGTTAAAGGCAGTGTTGCTAAATGCTGTGATGAATACAAGCTAGCCGGCCAAAATAACCGGAAATGGATAACCGGAAGTGTTACACAAAAACCTTTATGCAGACCGAGTCTGTAGGAACGCTGAAAAAAAGGTGAATAACACCATGCACCATACAATTTCATTGTACAAGGATGCTGCGCATATGACAATAAAGTTCTTGAATCTTTCTGAATCTATCGCTTGTTATATTTTTTCGCTTTATATATTTTTTCGCTGTATATATATTTTTTATGAACAGGCACTATTACGGACAGCTTGGCTGTGACGCCATAGGCGCGCCTGCTGGCCGGGGTCCTTCCTCTCCTCGTCTAGCCGAGGGTCATGTACAAAATCGCATAGCAACCTTCTGCCGTCAAGATAAGCTCTGTTTTAATTAGACGTATTTAGTTGTACATTGTTTGAAGACATGATGGGCGGCAGAACGAGTGCGATAGCGGCTGGTGTCGGCGCGGCGCTTTTCGTCGGTTACTGTATCTATTTCGACAGGAAGCGAAGGAGCGACCCAAACTTCAAGAGCAAGCTGAGAGAACGTGAGTGCTGTAGGCTGAGCTCCAAAGACCCCTGTTTTAGACATGTAGGTCACTAGATAGTTGACGGAAGCCGTTCTTTTACACACTATGTAGTGCGCCGATGTAGCAGGCAGGTTGGGGATGCAGTCACTCTTTTCTTGTGAGACGATTTTTATCGTGAAGCGGCCTCGCGCGTGGCCCTGTCATTCAAACTGTATGGTTCATGTTAAAGGCGGTGGGAAAAAAATGCGGGTAAACACTACAAATGAGCTAGCAGCTAGTAACAAGCTAGGTTATAGGCTTATAGGCTAAATTTGGCTTGTGTTTCCTCATTTGTAAGTCGCTTTGGATAAAAGCGTCTGCTAAAGGAATAAATGTAAATCCCAAATGGCTCCCTCACTAGTTAGGAAAGGTAACAATAGCTTCTACATCCTCTGTAGTGCACTAGGTGTTAAATGTGGAGCCATTTGGGATTCAGCCAGAGTGTGTACAGTGTTGTTCACAGTGTTGTTTGTGTTATTTTTGCCAGGTCAGTGATTCTCAGCTCAAACACTCGCTGTTTTAATCCCTGTAGTGACTCTTAATGGCTTAGTAATAGTTGAATCAAGTGGAAATCCGACATTAATGTACAATACACAGTGTTTTCAGGGCTGTTCTGCTGCCTTCCTGTGCTATGGTAATGAAACATGGACGACGCCAGGTTCATTCATACATATTTCTTTTTTCTTATACTTTTATTTTGACACCATAACACATTACTCAGTTAGCTAGCTTGCTGATGATGAGGGAATTTTGGTCAAATACAGTTTTGGTGTAAAAATGTACAACATGTATAGACTGGTTGCTGATGTAGTACAATTAGCTGTATTTAGACAAATATGAACAAAACATGTTATTCGATACAGAAACTGTACTCTCCTCAGCCATATTGACAGTTTAGGATTCCCCCCATCTCAGAAAGCTCAGTTATCTCCGAGTTCTCCAGTCGTAATTACGACTTAAGGGAACATTCATGTGCAGCTTCCTGGTGGAAAACTCGTTTTCACGACAACACCGATAGCACGTGAAGGCAGCATTCACGTGTCATGCGCATGCTCATTACTCCACATTTCATTGTTATTCCTTGTGACAATTCCAGCTGTTGAGCATCAGGTGTCCCCCCCCCCCCCCCTCCTTCTCCACGTTCAGGTAATTGTCCTTCTCATCAGTTTAACTAGAGTAATCTACTGAGTAATACTGAATAGTGTAGAGTTAAAGACTTATCCAAGGAACTGAAATTGTTTTAATAAAAACAGTGTGTGCTCATGATATGGAGAGAAGTGTGGAACAGCTTAATAAGACCGATCACAATGGAGTGAGAGAAAAAAGAAGGAATGAATGAAATACAAAATCGTAATGGTTTAAATTTGTCTTATGGCGGTTATATATACCAGCATCAGCTCATGTTCATCTCTCTGCCTTTTCTTATTTTATTATTTTTTTTAAATTAATCTATATACCACAAAAAAAAAAAAAAAACCTTGTCGCTTTTTGATGTTGAGTTTAGAAGAAGAAAAAGAAGAAGCAGCAGCCTTTATTTTGTCACATATACATTACAGCACAGTGAAATTCTTTTCTTCACATATCCCAGCTTCTTAGGAAGCTGAGGTCAGAGCGCAGGGTCAGCCATGATACAGCATGATACAACAGAGAGGGTGAAGGGCCTTGCTCAAGGGCCCAACAGTGGCTCCAACTTTCCGATCAGTAACCCAGAGCCTTAACCAGTGATGATGCCTGTAAATTGTTGTTGTTTACCAAAAAATGTATTATCCTACAGTATACAGTATTAGGTTATTAATGGATTGGGTTATTATATTATTATGTGCATGGTATTATGTTTGCTTTATGTTTATGATTGGTATTATGTTATTTGTTCAGATATTATTTATTATTTTTAAAATAATTTATTTATTTATTGTTCTGTGCAGCTCTGGTCGAGTTGCTAGCCTGTGAAATACACCCTCTGCCTTGCGTTACTTAGCAGTGGCCTCAAACAAATGATCTCTGGTTGTCTTGGCCGACATGAGTGTGACTTAATCATCTCGTTCTCACGCCGGACCAAGTCATTAGGAACCCATTCCATATTTAAATTTTGGCAAATAGAACAAATTAAATTTGTTAGAAAATATCACAAGCTGGTGCAAACAAAAATAAGATTGAGAGAGCAGGGTTAAACCTGTTTCACACTCATAAGATGAGTTGAGTGCAAAAGTTTGCATAACCTTCAGACAAAGTGGAAAAGCAAAGAAATTTCTTTTAAGCAAAATTTTTAGTGTGGTAGGTTTTTACATATTCCATCATTACAACAAAATGATTTAACAGTGTATTTTAGATATTACAGTGATAATCATCTAAACGAAGTTTAAATGTTTGTATTTCCCTTTCTGAATGTGATAGAAATGTTTTGTTATAACGTTTGCTCTAGAAACAGTATCCAGTAAACTGTTTATGGAGACTTTAATTTGTAATAGCTCAAATTGATACTGTGTACATTCGTATTTTTTATTTATTTATTTTTTGATATCAGTCCTGATGTACCACTCTATTTTGACACACTAAAACTGTCTTGAACAAAATCCTTTCAAGATAACGTGTGTGTGTGTGTGTGTGTCAAAATGGTGCTTTTTTGAAATCTCAGTCCATTGTGAAGGAGTGTTAAGTTGAAGGAGAGTTAACAGAAATTGTGACTTGCAGGAAGGAGGAAGCAGAAAGCAGCACAGGAGAAAGCAGGACTGTCACGGGTAAGGACAAATATCTTCAGCTCCTGAAAGTCGCATCAGTCCAAGACTTGTCTTTTTAAACACACTATAATGAGTAACTTGTTTGTGTGTTTACGTGCAGCTACCGGATTTGAAGGATGCCGAAGCTGTTCAGAAGTTCTTCTTGGAAGAGATTCAGCTGGGAGAAGAGCTGTTGGCGCAGGGTAAGATTCTCTCAGTCTCAGGAGTGTGTTAGGCTCTTATAACACGTGGAACACAGCAACGAACACCCCAAAACAAAGCTGACTTTAGTTTCTGATACTGAGATGCTACGAGGTTGCTTTATTTTTTTACAATGATCACACCTCAGAGGCAATAAGGTTTATGCTCGTGTTGCTTTTGTTGAAACCATTTTCACACGCTGTAGCCCATATAATAATTGTATTCTGTGTAATTAGAATAGCTAGATGGATAATTAAGATATTGCAGATATCTGCCAAAAACTACCAAAGATTATGCCAACCGTATTCCAATATTGTGTTCTATTTGAATTGTATTTATTGAAATTATTATCTAGTCACTTCTCTTAAAGAAGAATTTTTCATCTTTTCTGTTGTATCTGTGCCTTAGCGAGATTACAGAGCCTCACTGCAAGCATTTGAATGTACAACTGTCTCTGGTATACTGTGCATATGACAAAAAAATGACTTATTTTTTAACATTATAATTAATACTGTTGCTTGAGGAGAGCACAGGCTAAGCAGAGAGTTCATAAAAATTAAGTAAAAATTTTTTTTTTTTTTGGTGCTGTTCAAATTCAATAGTGAAATAAATAGGGTTTTTTTTGGACAGAGAGAGAGCATAATGTTAATGGATGAATGTCTTCATCCCTAGTTTGTTGCTCAGGTAAATCGAAACTGATGTAATTCAGGTTTCTTATGAAGGACGTTCAGTGCTGCACCAGTCAAGGCCAGACTGAGGCATGGACGTATGCTCGTTGTCATGGTTACAGTATAACACACTTACTTAGAGCCGTGATGAAGTTTTTGTCGGATGTAGGTTAGAGATGTCCCGATACAATGAGTTCTGTACATCTGCCAGCTTATCGAAAACAAACATTTTCTTGTAGTGGTGCTATGAAGGTTAAGATCATTAGATAAAATGGTAATTTGCACTCAGAGAGCACAAACCATACATTTAAAGTCAGCTATCCATATATATTGTTTTCGTATTGCTCGTGTTTTCTAGGAGACTATGAGAAAGGAGTGGACCACCTGACCAATGCCATAGCAGTGTGTGGTCAGCCTCAGCAGCTCCTCCAGGTGTTGCAGCAGACTCTGCCTCCACCCGTCTTCCAGATGCTCCTCACCAAACTGCCCACCATCAGCCAGGTGAGAAACCTGCTCATCTCTTCCCGTGAGCCACGTTCTGCCTCTGAACCTGGGCCTCATTCATTAAGACGTGTAGAACAATCCAAAATGTGGACATAGAGGCTCTTTTAGGAAATAACCATCAAAGAGTTGTAGTTCATATGACAGAAAAATGGTCCTGAATCCTCCATATAGCGCATTTATTAATCTCACAACATCTTAATCATGCGCACACATCCTTATACGGGTTTCTCGTTGTGCACATTTAATGTTATTGTTTCTATAGCAACAACTAACACAAATGGATTAGGGGAACAACTGTTTATAGTTTCTGTAATGTAAATGATAACAGGAAATAAATCATGTCGTTCTTTAATAAATAAACAATGTTACACAGACGAGCGGAGTGAGACAAAGGGTGCGTCTCGGTCAGCTCCCTAGCTCAGTAGCTCAGTAATCAGGGCACTGATCAGGGAGTTGGCCATCGCTCCATTTATAAAAAAAAAAAAAAAAAATCCCACAATGCACCGCATAAACCAGGGATCATCAATGCTCACTGTTTCCTTACCAGAAACAATGTCATATTTTCTGAAGCCTCTCAGCTAGAAAAAAAATGGCGGATGAAATCTCAGCCAGCTTTGTCTACAAATGTAAGTAGCTTGTTATTGTAGTTGTAGCTCTCAAATGATTACTTACGTTAGTGATCTTTAACATTATTTAACATTCTAGATACTGTTTGTTTGAGTCTGGTTTGGTTGACTTAAGTGTTTAATGATTTTAGAAAAAAAATCCACTGACTAGCCCACCTCCTGCTTGAGGTACCATGACAGAAACGCATGTAATTAAGCTAAAAATATATATGACATATAATGTGAGAAAGATATCAATCCTGCCTGTTTTTGATAAATGCCAGTGGTGACGTTTTACAACGCGAGTACGTAGTCATGTCGCCGGCAATCGAGTCATCAGTGTCCCAATGTGTAGTGAGCCAGGGTCCTTACCAGTGCCTGAACTCGAGTACTCGATATACTGATTCCCCACCTAGGGAGCTGATTGAGACGCACCCAAACAGTGAAACGTCCCAGTGTGGTGGAACATCACTCGACCAATCAGATTAGTGGACTGGGACTAACTGTTGTATATTGGAAAATAACCCACTTTGTGGTGGTAAAAGTAATTCCACTTCATGTCAGACCACCTTGTTTTGGTTATTTTCCTATAACAGCGGCATGTCATGTTTTAATTCTTACTTAATAGCTGCTTAAATAATTAGCTATGACGCTTTGTTTTCCCATAAAATGGTCCTAAAGGACTTCATCGGGGGGAAATAATCTTATGGACCTTGGTACTCATGCTGCCTGTGTTAATCTCAAATACAACAGCTCCTCTTTATTATTCCCAGATTTCTGGCTATGTTTAGCTAACACAACACCTCCAGCAGGGATTACTGATTATTATTAGTGAGGTGGAGTTTACAATATAGTCTCACACACTCCGATTTCTCACGAGAAGCTTTAGTTAGTGTCTTGGAGGTTGCGAACTGTTTATTGAAGAAACACAGAACTCTCAGTTAAGTGTTGAACTAACACACATGTTGGATAGCTTGCAGTAATATATATATTTTTTTGCTTTGACCTGTTTAGTTATCGTGAATTTAATTTTCAACTTAAACCTTTTTGTTCCTTTATGCATTGCTCTTGTTTTGACACATCTTAATGTGTATTTACTCTTTGGTTTTCTGTAACATTTTCATAATCTTATATTCATTCATTAATTAAATCATTAAGCTCATGACTCGTAGTCCTCTATTAGAGCAAAAGTGGAGTGTAGATTATTGTATGTTAATTTCATAAGCATGTACACAAACTGAAAAGTGTTATCAGGCTCAGTATTAGTAAATCCTGATTTCTGTCACTTTAAACATAACGTTTATAAATGAGGCCCTGGTGTCCTGTTTGTACTGAAAGCTAGCCGATGTTCTAGTAGACAGAACGCTTTTACTTTAATTCATTTGGCTGACGCTTTTATTCACCTGAAGCAGAACCCAGCTCAATCTGCTGAGCTGTTTAGGGTTAAGAGACTTACTCAGAGATTCTGGGATTTGAACTTGAAATTGTTTGGTCCTAAGCACCATTTACATATAAAAGTAAGCATTACATTGTTAATGTAATAAATGGTCCTTTTCTGTTTTGCAGCGCATCGTCAGTGCACAGAGCTTGAGCGACGACGACATTGAATAAGACGAGGCCCTTTTAAACACATGACCCTCCCTCAGTGCAACCTTCTCTCAGCAGTTTCACTCCTCCATGTTTAAATTACTCTTTCTTCCTATCCATTGTGCAAAACAGCCATCAAACAAACCCCCCTCCCCCCATAGAAAATATGAAAAGATTTTCCTCAAAGGCAACATGAGCCTGTAAATGATATCATCAGATGTTAGAAGTGTCTTTCAGTGTTTTGGCAACATTTAACTGTATTTTATTGGAAAAAGTGATTTAGAGGTTTGTGCTGTCCACACACAGCAGTTACTGTTTTTGAATGTTGTATAAACGGATGAGAACGAAGCATGATCTTCTGATTTCTTTATCACAGAAAAAAATCCAAGTCAGCAAATATGCAAAGCACATTCATAACAGTTCCTGTGTCATGGACAAAAGGTTTACGTGACCCGACTCAATCCTGTAATCCCCGTGCACTGCACATTTATGCTAAAACACTGACTCTGCTTATGAAGGCTTTTCATAGTTAACTGATGAGAAGTATGTGTAGGAAAAAACACAAACGTGCAGTCAGTAGAGTTAGCAAAGGTCAGACCTCTAGTCTTATTTTGTCATCAAGAATTGTGTAAAAAAAAAAGAAAGCAAGCAAGCAGTGGACTGAACTAGAGGTGTGTATCTGGACCGGGATAGCAGAGGAACCAAGTAAAAATTTGCATGAGGTTTTTAAGTCTCATGGGAGTTGGCCTAAACCTCAACCTCAACTAGTAAGGCCATGTTCTTTAACATGAGCGCAAAATGGATGTGGTGCTCATACAATGTTTACCATCAATTTCATATTTATCATTCGTCTTCAGTATCTTCTTTATCCTGGTCAGAGTCCTTGTGGTTTAAATGACTTATTTCTTTATATTTTAGGGAAATTGATGCAGCAAAGTTAATTACTAAGTACAAACAGTCTGGGCTTGGTCAAACCTTCTGTGAGGGTGGGCAGGATTGGTCATAAGCTGCGTTCAACTAAAACATCTAAATCAAAATTTCCAATCTCCGACTGGGACAACTTGGAATTCCTCAACTTGGAATTCCTACTCGGAAATTTCTCCTCAACCTTGAGTTCAGCATATGATGGCATGTCAGCATGGCTGCTCACACTGTCCTCGAGAAATAAAACGACACTTTGCTACTTTAAATGGGTTAACAATAGTATTTACTTTAGATCAATCAACATAAGACACATTAGTTGGTTAAATCTATAACACTGACCCTACAGGTCGCTGTTTTGAGAAAGTAAATACATCATAAACTCACTAATGTTGGCTGACTTGGTGCTAACAAAACACACTCTTTCATCAAGGTGTCCATGGTTTTTCCCAGCTCGAAGAAATTGATGAAATTCTGAGTTCAGACTTCCCACTTCTGAGTCAAATTTCTGTGGGGGTGGGTGTGGATGGAAAAAAAAAAGTACAGCACTCCCCTAGACTGAACCACAAAGCTCAATTCATTTGCCAGGATCTTAGTGCTGAGCTCAACACTATTTAACTTAACTCTATTTGTAGCGAATCACTAGAAATCTACAGTGAATGAATTCAGCTTTGGAGTACAGACCCATTTCTATAAAGCAAAACTCTACAAAATTTTATTCATCTATTTTTCTTTCCACACTGTAGGCTTTATTACGTATTATTTGTCCGACACGACGGTACATCTGAAGGTGTGTGTGTTTACTCTTAATGAGGTCATTAATATAATGGAGTCTCTCTTTTTTTTTTTTTTTAAAAACAAATAAAAGATGGATGAAGCTGATGTCTCTGCAATTACTTTTCAGTCCAACTCTGATCACAATGTAAAAACATTAAGAAAATAATTAAATGTGAACAGGTTTACACTTTTTCTTAGGTTTGAATTTCTTTTTCAGTCCTTTGCCCTTTTTGGAAATGGGATCCGTCATATTTCCTCTGAAGGACGTTGATGTTTTGTTGGCCATCCCAGGATTTTTCTTGAAGGGCTTTCCTGTGGGTTTGTGGCTTTCAGCACGCTTGGGTCCTTTAAAGTTTGCTGGCTGTGGTCCTTTCTTCCTCGCTGCATCCCGCCCACGCTGCCCTTTAGCTCCTCTTCCCCTCTTTTCGTTCTCCTTTTTCACCTTCTCCTTCTTCACCGAGCGTTTCACCCTGATCTTCCGGTCGAGCAGCTGGGAGCCGTTCAGCTTCAGCGCTAACATTATGGCATCTGTGCTCTGAAAGGAGACGATGCACAATGCATTCACTCTGCGTGTAGCCTTGTTTCTGAAGTTAGAGAATGACGTGTAGGGGATTACACCTTTAACATGATGCACTCACCTCAAACAGAACATAACCGAAGCCTTTTCCCACCCCGGTATTTCGGTCCCTCACCAATCGCACAGCCTCTACTTTACCACACTCCTCAAAGTGCTGGCGCAAAGGCAGTTCCGTTATATCTGTGAGGAGCAATGAGGAAAGTGTGTGTAAAGATAAGTTTGAATACCTGAGTGAATATTTCTGACACAGCTGCACTGATTCAAAACAATGTGTACTGAGTAAAGGTTGGGAGCTAATGGTGAAACAGAGGTCTCTGCATTACTAAAGTCTGATACCAAACCCACAGCCTGTCAGTTTTAAGATGAAATATGAAAACGAGTGATTTTGTATTCCTTCTTTGCTCTCTCCATCCCAATTGCTTTTCTGTCCCCCTGAAGGAGGCGTGGCCCCTGTGCCTGTCAATCTCCACTGAAGAAGGCACGGCCTCAGTGCCTGTCAGACCCACTGAAAGAGGCGTGGCCTCAGTGCCTGTCAATCTCCGCTGAAGGAGGCGTGGCCTCAGTGCCTGTCAGTCCCCACTGAAGGAGGCGTGGCAGATGTGACCAAAAGACTAAAATATGACATATTTTTGACATATATGACATTACATTTTATCATTCTAAATCACTGGAGACAAAATGTATGTTTTATACGTCCGATCTTATCATATATCGAGATGCAAATGATATTATCTTAGAAGGAAAGATATTGAAGAATAATTCCATCAATATTATTCATAAACAAGTAGAACTTGACACTGACAACAACTAATCCTTCTTGTTATTAATTTGTATGCCTAAAATACCCATATAAACTATACTTCAAACAGGAAAGAAGCTATTGAAGAAAAAATTATTTCAGACATTTGACCTTGCTATGACCTTGAACCTGTCTGAATCAATTCCAAAATGCTGTTCATCTGCTGGTTATAATGATCATTCCACATACATCCTACAAACATTTAACCACTCGTTCTTTAGATATCACACTAACGAGACTCTTGGATGGACGCATGAACAACCCGAAAACATAACGCCTCCACCATCTAGCAGCGAAGGCATAAAAATCGTTATTGCTCATCAGAGCAAACCTGAGGTCATAACTAACTGTGATTGGTTAAGTGCACCAACCAATAAAACTACAAGAGAGGCGGAGTTTATTGAATAAATACAGTGAAATACAATTGTGCAAATTTTCTAGTGTTATTCCTCTCTGTAACCCAAGTTTTAATTATTCACGCAAAATCATCATGGAAGTATTTCGCAAACATTTTAGCTGTGATATTTTTCCTATCTCCCAGCGAGAGACCATGTATATGCACAGAAATGCACAAAGACAACAAAAATGATGTGTGTATGTGTGTGTCTGGGAGAAGAAACTAACCATATGGAAGGTTGCCCACAAAGATAGACCTCTTATGGTCATGCTAGAGGACAAGAGATAGAAAAAAAAACAACACTGTGACAAGTGACAATTGGTACACTTTATATGACAGCAACAGTAGCTTTCTACGATACTCACTGAACCGTGCTGGGAAACTTGATCCACTCTGATGTAAAGGTCTTTCTGGATCTCCATTCCATTCCTACAACACATTTCCTGTGAGTCACACTTTTATATCTGATCTGACACATTTAACATATCCGCAAAGATGTAAATAAAACATTTCAGAGCGCGCTGTTATTAAAAAATATGACGTCATAAAATCTATGACGGGGCGGTGGGATGCCTTGAGATGTTTTATTCCTCTTATACCACAGCAGTTTGCCAGTGCTAACAGTTTTTTAACAAATAAAGAATGACACATTGTACTTTTTATCCGTTTACAGTTACATTTCAAATTGTGGAAATATTATAGCAGCTGTAAACAATTCTCTCACTTGTCTTTCTCTTTTAACTTGAAGTTAATAAGACAAAAACTAAACAAACAAACAAAAAAACACGCAGTTTGTCATGTTATCAACTACAAAGCGCAACCTCCTCTGTCCTGAAGACTTTCCTGTAGTGGAAAACTTACTGACACTGGAAGAAATAAAACAATAAATAAAATTCTTTGTTTTTCTTTGTTAAATTAAAAAGACATTTTATTCAGATTATTAGATTCAGATTATGTGAAGTGCCTGCTGTACAAGTTCTTGTTAATTAGTTAGCGGTTAATGTATTACAGTGTTGGTCAGAACACCTTCTGACCAATCAGAACTGAGAATTCAGCAGTGCTGTGGTATGATATATACTGTACATATCTGCAAAGATCTGCTTATGAATTCCAGACTGTATGACCTTTGTAGAGCGTTCGCTGCCCCGTCCTCGTCCTTGAACACCACATAGGCATTGATGCTTGTTTTTTTGGGGTCGACTTGGCGTCTAGAAACAAACACATGAAGGTCATTAGACTGAAAATGCAAACAAATCAAACTGTGTGTGTGTGTGTGTGTGTGTGCACATTACAATGCATACCGGATAGTGGCGAGTCTGCGTGACATCGTTGGATCTTCCCGAAGCTGGAAGAAACCACAATCAGAAATCTACTACATGACAAAATCATCATCTGGCTTTTAGAAGAAAGTGATAGAAAACTTACAACTGAGCGGAATCGCACCGACTCGATGGCTCCCAGATCCTTGAAGATCTTTTTCAAATCCTGCAAAAACAGAGGTTACTAGAAAAAGACAATGATTTGAGATGTTTAACTTGTAAACCATTCATGCACACACATTCGGTCACCTTCTTTGAGCAGTTAACAGGAAGGTTGCCAACAAATACAGTTCTTTTCAGTTTAATTCTCTCTTCAGCCTTGTTCCAGGCAACTTTACGCCGTTTCACTGCTTGCGCCTCTTCCAGCGTTTCTCCATCGTCATCTGCTTCTGGAGCTTTGCGCTTGACTTTCTTTGGACGTTTTTCCTCTTCGGCATCATCTGCATTTTTTAAGGCTTCTTCCCTGGAATTTGATGCAGATGATTCATTTAAAGCCGGTCAAACTGTATTCCTAAAACAATATTAACAACAGTAACATTATGAACCTGTCCTCCAGCTTCTTTTCAGCTGCTGATTTTTGTTTTGCCTTCTTCTGTTTCACTGCTTTGTTGCCGCCTGGCACACAACCTGCTTCCTGCTTTATAGGGCTGGCCTTTGCTTCTGGCTGCATAGATACGAAAGATAAATTATCATTACTACAAGACATATCAGAAAGACAGAGAAGTTAATGCAGAAGTGTGAGAATCATTTTCAGTGGTGGTCCACATTACTACATTTACACTTTGCTGTGGTCTGAGGCAACGAATAATATACTGTATAACTACTAGGGCTGGGCATTTGACGATGTAATATCGATATTGTGATATAATTTATCACGATACGCTTTTCTCAGATATCATTGGTACTGTGATTGCTTTTTATAATTCTTTTTGTTTTTATTAATTACTAACTAAATATTACACACTTATATATATTACACACACACACACATACACAATACTGTGCAAAAGTCTTAGGCACCCAAGTTTTTTTAGTACAAACTTTGTTATAAATTTTTATTTTATGATTTCTACATTATCGAGTCAGTACGAAACCATTTAAGATTCCAAAAATTAGTTTTCCAGCACAAAATTAAATGTTACAGAAAAATGTTTCTTTAAAATTTTTTTTTTTTTTTTTTTTTTTTTAAAGAGATTTCTTTTATTTTTTCCCCTGTTCTGTGTTTGAATGTAGTTTTTGTAGGTATTAAATAAAGTATCACCAAACTCAGTTCTTAATTGTTACATGATTAATGCAGCACCACTGTTCTCCTGGCTGTTTGTTAGCTAAATTATATAATAATATGCATATCGTGTATCGTGATGTGATATTTTTGTCCACCTGTAATAGCGACCCATCACGACTACATGACTATACCGGTCACAGCATACACAATATAAATTATTATATTATATTATACACATTAATATAAATGCATGTGACTAGGAAAATGTCTGATGTTGCCATCACTAAAGTTTGACAAACAGCCAAAAATGACAACAAAGAAAAAAATGACAAGGTTTTGGCTACAATTGAGTTTTTCAGACTTTGAAACTTTAAGAAACCGTAAACGTATTTCATCAAAATGATGTGGAAATGTTTTTATTTTCTTTCTAACATTACCTCGGCTAGGATTCGCTAGGAAAGATCATGTTGAGTAAAGAGTTGGTTTAACAAACACTGCTTAAAGATGTCTAAAACCTTGGTAGCTAAGTGTGCTTTTCTCACGATTTGGTGTAGATAACTAAATGCCATAAGCCTAATCGATTCACTGTGCAATCAGACGCCAGCTGTTAAATGGTCTGCGATGCTCCTGCGCCACCACATCATCAAAACAGAGAAAAGCGCTTACACACTCCGTACAGATGACAGTGAACATCTGTACAGAAGTTTTAAAGTGTTTCATTTACCCGGTATAAAAATAAGGAACTTTACCCGACTGAACAGAAGGCATAGAATTAATCAGCGATTAAATAATGAAGGCATTTCTGAAGGGTTTTTCACTTGTCTGTATTAAGCACGTCTCACAGACTCCTCATGCTGATTAAACTGGCCATTATAACGACAACTACAGCTGGTAGAAAGCCTTGTTTTGTATTGGCACCTGCCACAATAATGAATATAGTTTTTGAACATAAATTAACGATAGGTGTAGGGGCTGGAATTGAAGAGTGTTATTCTAGAGGAGACATTTTATTACAGATGCCACCCTGAGACAACAGTATGAACGGCATTTGAGTCAGTTTCTGCAGTGAGCTATTACGTAAAACAGATTTTTTTTTTCCTAAAGTACATTGAGTACTTTGTTAACTGCCCAGTAACCTATTTGAGTGTGTGTATGTATATATACATCTATTGTAATTATTATTTTAGTACAAACTTTGTTATAGATTTTTATTTTATGATTTCTGCATTATCGATTCAGCACGAAACCATTTTCCAGCACAAAATTAAATGTTACTGGAAAATGTTTGTATATCAGTAAAGAAAGCAGCATATTACATGAGAGACACTTTTCAGACAAAAAACATAATGAAGGCTGCTCGGTTTTGCTGCAAAAATAAGAAGCAAGTGTGACAGTCAAAGTCTCCAGAAGAACTGTGGCTGCTTCTGCAAGATTCTCAGTAACACTTACAGCTCATTTCCTTATAAAACCGCACTAATTGTATCTGACACTATTAATTTTTTTTTTTAAAGCAAAGGGTCGTTACACCAAATACTGTCTTTGTTTCATTTATTACTGTTTACTGCTCTTCATAGTATTTCTTTTAATGTAGAAACATTTAATTTCATTATTTTTGAAGGCATTTTTGCTCTACAGCATTTCTTTGCATGTTCCTAAGACTTTTGCCCAGTACACTCTCTTTCTCTCTCTCTCAGCCACTCACTCCTACTCAGCGTACTGCTCCTATTTGTCAGCTTGTGTAGCTTGACACTGTGCTTTTTTCTGCAACAGACACCTGCTATGAGTACATTAAGCACACAGGTTTGCTGTTAGTCTCCCATAAGCCTTTATGAACTTGTCATTTCTTAGCCAAAGACATCTGTGTTGATGTGAAGTTCAATAGCAAATGGCTCTGCTCTGCTTTTATTTCATGCTAATGGATGTTAAGCTTGCGTACTTACTTTTGGTGCTGGAACGAAAACCAGTGTGTTCTTTGTGGCTGCAACCGAGAATAGCGAGGACAGAGACCCTGGTTTGGTCTGATCTGCAGTCAGGCTGTCTGACACCAGGCCAACAACATAATCCTTCTGCTCAGCGGCATCAGCAACCACCGCCTCGCTGAGAGACGAAAAAAAATAAAAAATCAGAAAATCCACACAAAAACTTACATGCCTTTGGTGGCTGGTATAAATGGGCTAAGCCCACCCCCATCTTTCAGTGAGGTGATGGAGTATTTACTCAATCATGACTTCTTCACGCCCAAAATACCTTTGGATGAGAAACTAAAAGTTGATAGACTAAGCAGACATTTTCCAGTCAACCTACAAATTACATAAAAGGACTTTAGTGTTTTTTTAAAATGATTATACCACTGAGACCTTGTGTTACAATGCATTATTCAACCCAAACAGTTTCACTGTCAAGCTACTGATAGATTAGATTTTAGCCCTCCTATCTAATATCTCAACCAGCCGTTACTCTCATATACAGGTGTCAATCACGATAAGATGTTAAGCATACAATACACTAGACTAAGCAGCTGGAATTTAGACACAGCAGATTATTGGGCCGAGTCCCACATGGATCCCTGCTAACCAAGTATACTGGATAAAGTAGAAAGTATGAATCAGTATACTTAAAGTGACTGGAATTGAATCTATTCCAGGCTCTATACGAGGTGGGAATAGATTAAAACGTCTTTTACAACAAGAAACTTTTTAGATTTATACACTTAAGGGTATGACGTATGAGGAAATTTTTTTTTTACCATTCTTGTAGTAATTATCATTGTGTCTTATTTTTACAATGTCTCATTTGTGTGTGAGTTGGTTGGTTATAGCCACTCCCACTTGTTATCCAGCTGTGTTGATGTTCTGCTGATTGCAAACAGTTAAAGAGTGCTTTTGTGGACAATGGATGTGTATCCTGAGGAAAGCTGTGTTATGCCAAAATGTGTTTTTTTTTATGTATTTATTAAAATTAAAGATTTTTTTATGTATTTATGATTTAGCCCAATTTAATAAAGGCCTTTTACACTTAACAACCTTAGTGTCTTGGAATATTTTGTTTTTTCATATGAATCAGTATGTTTAATATCCATTGCCACATGTTTTCAACCCTGGTCCTGAATATTTCAGTGTTTTCCCAGCTTTAACACACCCACTCCCTCTTGAATCAGGCAGGGAAACTACTAAAATGTGCTGAACAGGGGTTCTCCTTGTAAGCACCATATTTACAGAAAGGAATCCAGATTCGTATCTTTAAAAATAATTTACTATTTTCAGCACTTCATATCTACAAGTTTGTATAATCAAGGTCTGATTACATTAATTGAACAGAGCATAAATGACAGATCAGCAAGAGATTCAACACTATTTTTCCACTTCATCAGTTCTGATCACCCCTCAGATACACACAGACTTCAAACGATAATTCTTGTCATTTCATACTTAAGAGAATTCAACAGGGAGATTTAATAAATTATGAAACAGACCCTTAAACAGTTATTGACAGTGTTTATCTTGGAGTTTAGGCTCCAAAGCAAATTTCATTGTTCACATTGGACAGGGGTTCTCCAGGACCAAGGTTGAGAACATGTGCCCTATGCAGTGCACTATGGACAATTGAACCTAGAAAGTAACTGTGTGATAACTAGATTTAGATTTTACACATTATAATAGATGGAACATAGTAGTTTTCTATTTACTGTATATTAACACAGAAGCCAAATAATGATCCAGTGTGTCAACATATAAATAAACAATTATGCCCAATTTAAGATCTGTTTCAAAGAGCACAACTGCACTATCAAAGAAACTTAGAGTCTGTATGTAAAGTAGTAGTATATCAGTGCCAAACCTCTTTGCAGCGTGCTTCTTCTTCATGCTTTCTTCCCGGGTTGTTTGAGAGCTACTTATTCAATTTTCACACAAATATATAAAGTTGCGCGGATATGATTTATAAACACATATCTGGTTAATAAAGTGAGAAAATTATTCGCCCTTTACTTTTGTGTTACACCACAAAACTTGAAAATCAAACGACTTTTTCTCTACACTCCACCAAAACACGTTTCCACGTGCGTATCAGTTTTCCTTTCCCTCGAGAAACAATAGTCAAAATCCTACGTTCCGGGACTCCATCAATTAAGTACTGATTAAGTACTTAGATTAGATGTATTAAAATAAATAAATAAATAAGTAATGACTGTAATAAACATTACAGAAACACATTAAGTTTTTAAGTTTGAGCACAAATTAGAAAAAGGTAGTTGAGTATAATAGTTCCGATGTGGGTGTGTTTTTACGGACCGTGATTTTGTGTGCACCATTTCGCACTGGTAGAGGTGTAACTGATGGAAGAGGAACGTCAAAGCGGATTGCATTAAAACCATAAAAAAAGAAACTGATTCAAGGTATGACCTCATTTGTTTGTCGAGTGTAATATTTATAAATATACGCATCTGAGTTTGGTCTGACAGACGTTTCAGTCAGCTTAATAAACAAACATGATGCTAAAGCAGCTGTTAGCAGGATAGCTGCTCTGTCAGACACAGCGAGCTGGCTGAAGTGTTCTAGATAAAGTTTCCGTGCTATTGTTGTACATCAGTTTAGATTAGATTTATTTTCTTTATGGTTGACAAAACAATTGCTACATTTCTTCATGTATTCAGAGAGGAATTGATGTAAAAAAAAAATAGTGCTGAATTAGCGTACCCTTTTCTGTTGTTAAATCAACAGTGTTTTATTAACTCAACACCACTGAGCTGATCTGTGTTTCTATAACAGCGGCTCTGACAGTAGTTCCGGCTGCATGGCGAATCACAGGCTTATATTAATGCGCTAGTTCTAATGGTGCGTTCAAGTCATGTCAGAAAGATCATATTTACGAGTTGAACGCACATGAACGCCACAACAAAGTTGTAATTACGAGTGGCAAACTCGGGATTTTCTCTGAGCTCTGAGTTTCAGAGTTGTTGGTGTGTCAGTAAAAAAAACATGGTGGAATCAGCGGATATATCGTTTGTAGTTGACGGTAAATTAGTTGAAAGTCAATGGGTCTTCAGCAGTGACATGTGTTTGCCAGACTTTTTGATTTACAATAAAACAAGCTAATTGCCTGCACAACATATGATAGCATTGTACAGTTAGGATATAATATGTAATGATACATATTATAATTGATAAAAAAAATTAAAAAGCAAAACACACCTGATGCACATTCTTTGTTCTTCATTTTCTAAAAGTAGGGCTAAAAACCTTTCTGTATTTTTTTTGTAGTTAATTAAGAGTAGGTACTCCGCCATCTTGCTCCGACCAAAGTGACTTGAACGCACCTGATGTTGTAATTACGACTTCCCAACTGGTAAATACGAACTTCCCAGGAGCACTTGAACGCACAGTAATATATTATCGTTTCTATAGTAACAACTTACACAGGGACTTGTAAGGTGGAATCTGCAGTGTCAGCACTTTGTAAGCTAAACCTATACGTTTCCCAACATAGGAGATTCTTCGTTTTTTTTTTCTTATTAACTTTGAGCACATGAGAGCTAGCAAGTGGGTGGCAAATGACTGAATTGGGAGAAAATGGCATGAATTAAAAAAAAAAAAAAAAGACGTCATTTTTAATCAACAAAAAATTTCTTAGCATTGGCAAATTGTTGTGGAATAAAATACTTCGGGACATACTGTTATATAGGAAAATAATCACACCACCCCTTTTAACATCATGTCCTGTTGTGTTTTAGAATTACTATAAATAAATAAATAAATAAACAAACTTAAAGTTTTGCATTTGCACCTCCAGTATAAATAAATATTAACACCCAAAGTTTTCAACAAAGCCTTATAGGTGCATTAGGAATTTCTGAATGGCTGCATAAACAATCTGCGCCCCTGTGGTTTGATATGGAAAGTTCGATGAGCAAATTTCCTTTGGCAAATTTACTTTTTCTTACAAGACCTAAATTTCTGAGATTGGCCTGCAATAACCCCGTTACGGTTTGTACTACCAAGGCATGGCAGACTGTCAGACGCTTAGAAGGCAGATCTCGAATTGTTTCTGTGTACATCCCAATCTGCGGTAATCTTGATTTCTTGCCAGGGACGATAGATTCTGGTTTTCGTGGGCAATTCAGGGGCCTTCTACTTTGCATGACTTATTCAATGGACCTACCTTACTGTCTTTTGACCAGTTAATCGATAAATACAATATTTCAAAGCAGGATTTTTATTTTTTTTTCGCTATCTAGAGTTAAGGGACTATGTAAAAATGGATACTACCATGATTGTTACTCAAGATGTTTTGCATACACAGAGGCAGCGTTTTTCACAGCTGGGCTAATCTGTTAGCTCATTCTATAGTATTCTTAAAGAGGGTGGTTCTACAAGCACTCAGCACTTAAAAGAGATATGGGAAAGGGAACTTGAAGTGGAAATTGCAGTGGAGGAGTGGGAAGAGGCTTGGAAGACTGCGAGGACTCTGAGTGTATGTAATAGGGTGAAGGCAGTCCAGTCCAAGATTCTACACAGCTCATATATCCCCCTCCCAGCAATATACGTTCAAAGCTCATGGTTCCCCAATATGTCTGAAGTGTAAAACTGATGTGGGTAACCTCACCCACTCACTGCTTTTGATATTGCAGGAAAATACAGAAGTTCTGGCAGGCTGTAGGACAAGAAATCAATAGCATTTTAACTGTCACTGTAGAATGTGATCCATTACACATGTTGCATGGGA
Organism: Pangasianodon hypophthalmus; assembly: GCF_027358585.1. Classification (NCBI taxonomy): domain Eukaryota; kingdom Metazoa; phylum Chordata; class Actinopteri; order Siluriformes; family Pangasiidae; genus Pangasianodon; species Pangasianodon hypophthalmus. The sequence continues at coordinate 7,528,902 of NC_069720.1, forward strand.
TACACAGTGGCTTTATAGGTGCATTAGTTAAGATTAAAGGGTAAGTAGGTGAGTTTGATGTTCAAATGATTTTTTTCCTCTTGATCCCACCCCCTATTCCCACCCATGTTCATGAAGCTCCACCCCATGGGCCCACAGAGTAGAGTGTTTATAAGATGACTGACTTGTGGCCCATCCAAACACAAACAAGCATTCCAGACCAGAAGTCCAGACACTTTTCCAAACAGGGTCTCTCAGCCACTTAATGCAGCTGTGCTGAGGCCATTGCTTAAACTGTTATTATTGTTCTAATCACGTTCTACATATTTCCAGGTTATTTGTACAAGTAAGAAATAAAAAAAAGGAATATTGCACCTTTAAGTTGTTTATTTATGCTGGACTATGTAGTAAATATGTCTTCCACATTATATTTGTGCAGTGTAGTGTGTGATGAGGATTCAAGAGCAGGATCGACTCGTGATGGAGCAGGTGCCTGAGGACGCTGTGGGCAGGCGGGTGTTGTGTGATGGAGAACGGGCCACGGTGCGATACGTCGGGACAGTTCCACCTACCGCAGGTGAGTGTCTGGATTTGTGCACTATTTCAAGAGCACTATTTCATGAGCTAATATGCATTATTTATGAATTTCTTCTCTCAAACCACTTACAGTGTGTTGCAAAGATTTGTATCACATCACCAGCAGCATTTCTTTCTGCTTTTATTATTAGTTGTATTGAATTTTCAGTTATATTCAGGTTGTTATTTTTAATAGGTGTTTCTAAGATATTAAGATTTGGATTATGAAATTAATTCCATTTGATTCAAGTGACCAACCAGTTAAGCTGAAGAAAGAAAACATATCTACTAATCACTATTATTTGACATCATTAATAGTAACTAATAAAGGAAAATCATAATCATAATTGATTGTAGATAATAGTCACCAAAATAATAATACACTTGCAGACTTGGTTATAGGTCACAGATCGCACCGTGTGAACTACTTTGTTTTGTTTTTTTTGTTGTTTTTTTAATTGAAGGATTGTGGCTTGGTGTGGAGTGGGACAATCCAGAGAGAGGCAAACATGATGGAAGCCATGAAGGAGTTCGCTACTTCACCTGCAGGTAATGATCATAATGGACATGTTCAAGCCAGGAGGCAATCTCATAGTTATTGACAAATGTGTGTATAATTAATACTGATAATCATCTTGACAAAAATATCCTGACCTGAAAGGAAAACTAAGAAGATTCTGAGTTTTTTAACCTAATCTCCACATCTGCCACATCTGTATCATGATTCCACACTAGCTAGCTTGTTAGTAAGTCAGTGCTTTGAATTTTTAAAATAAATAAAGGAAGAATATTAGGTCACTGCATGCAAATCTGTCAGTTCCTCCACAAGTACAGCTTCAACACTAAACAGACCTTACTGAAAAATTGCACTTATAGATTGGAAACATTTTAAATCTAAATATAATACATAATCTGCTGTATGTATTTAAAGATATTCACAAGAATTGCAGTAAACAAGTAAATTTTAGACTGATACGTCTTTATATAATCATCTAGTTTGGTGTAATTTTATTTGCATTTTGTTTTGTCCCAACTGGTTGCACCAAAAAGTAATGTAGGGGTTTCACAGCTATGGGGGTGAATACTTATGCAAATGCAACTTTTAATTTGTGAATATTTTTGCTAACTATATTATCTATCTTTTCCCCCATTTCAGTATTATGAACTATTTTGCGTGTATTTATAATGTATAATCCCCAATCCATTTCAGTTCCAGGCTGTGACAATACAAAATGTGTAAAAGTTCAAAGGGGGTGAATACTTATGCAATCCACTGTATTCCATGCCACAGAATTTTTTTTTCCCCCTTTGCAGTTCTTATTGTTTGGAAATCTTGTATAATGTAACACTGTGTGGTTGGTATGTTGTCTTGTCATCTAGTTAGATTACGTAAAAAAGAAAAAAGGATGAGAATGATACTAGCTGAAGGAAGTGCTGACACTCTGTTTGTGTTGTTCTCCGTCTCATAAGTCACCCAACAGGTGGCTCATTTGTGCGACCTAAAAAAGTCAGCTTTGGCGTGGACTACCTGTCTGCAGTAAAGCAGCGCTATGAGCTGGAGCTGGATCAGGCCATTGGAGAGGAGGTAACGATCTCCACCAAGACTGTGAAGATGGTCGGCTTTGAGTCCATTCTGGAAAAACAGCGGTGAGTAATAAGATACACGTGAGAGTGAGGTGTTGTATGAAAGGTGACACACACTGCAGATCTTTTGGATTGATCAGAATTATGAGACTTTTTATCGGTGTGTTGCTATTTTTTTTTACAGGGTGGAGAATCTGACAGAGATCGCTCTCATAAACTGTGAAGTGTCAGGTCCAGGGCCTGAAAATGAAATCAGGAAGAGCACACCGAGTATCCTTTTGAGGATTAATAAATAAAGGAAACTTTCTTCAGGTAGACTTTACATTGAGTTGCATTAAGTGGTGTGTGTTGCGGGGGTGTGTTGCCGGGGGGGGGTTGTGTGGCACATTTCTTTAACATGTCCTCTCAGATGCAGTTTCTCTGGATCTCTCTGGAAATCTGCTGAGCTCATGGGAGGTCGTGGCAACAATTACAGAGCAGCTAGAGGAACTGCAGGTACTCTGCCTCAGGTAGGTATTCATCCATCCATCTATCCATCCATCCATCCTTCCAACTAGCCATTAATTAATTACATCGATCCCTCCATCTATCCATTAGATCATTCGATTACATCTATCAATTACATCCATACATTCATTCATCTATTAATTACATCCATCTACCAGTCCAGCCATTACTTGCATCTATTAATTACATCCATCCATCCATTAATTATATCCATCCACGCATCCATCCAAATTATGTCCATCCATCCATCCATCCATCCATCCATGCATTCCTTTACATACATCAGTCATATCTAACCATTACATTCTTTAAATCCATTACATACATTAATTCCATCCATCAGTCTGTCCAATCATTAATTCCATCCATCTATACATCCATTCAAATTATGTCCATCCATCCATCTTAATTATGTCCATCCTTCTATCTTTTACTTACATCAATTATATTCATCCATCCAATTATGTCCCAGTTATGTCCATCGATCTGCCTAACCATCTATCCATCCATTCATTCATGCACACTTCCATTTATCATAATTATGTCATTATAGACCTTTAACACTACTACAGCACTACTAAGCTTCCTGACACTCTTCTTCCTTCTTTATAGCCATAACCGACTAAGGATTTCCTCGAACCCATCCAACCTGAGCCACGCCTTCTCCCATCTAAGAGTCCTGATGCTTAACAGCTGTGCTATCACCTGGTCTCAGGTAGGGGGCAACACAATCATCTACACACATACATGTTGAGCATATGATGTGTTTGTTATCATTTTCGCCGATTGCACAAGTCATATTTACTCTTATTAGAAGTCTGATTGCTCTTCCTGTGTCCTTGGCAGGTGCTCCAGTGCGCTCCCATGTGGCCACAAATAGAAGAGCTTTTTCTCAACGATAATAATATAACTGAACTAAAAAGGTTTATTTATGTATCTAATTACTCTATTTGTTAATTAGTCTTACAGTCATGAACATACAGTATTGTGACAGTCTTTGCACACTATATTTTAGTTGAATGTTGTCTTGAAAGCCTATTTTATGTTTTCTGTATTAGGGTGTCAGTAGAAAAATGAACATTCCAAATGATATTTTATTTTATATTAATTTATTTTATTTTATTAGTGTGTTTTACTGTTTACTGCATAGTATAGTAATTATTTATATAATTATAAACTTTTCATTTTGTTATTTTTGATGGTATCTTTGCTGTACCAAGTCTCTTTAGATTGCTTTGTGTATCTAAAAATCAGAGGTGTTAATTAGTTGTTTTTTTTTTTTTATTTTTTTAAATTTTTTTAAGGCCTGTAGATGTGTTGCAAGGTTTGAAGGTTCTTGACTTGTCCAACAACAGCTTAATGCAGGAAAGTGTACTACAGTTATCACATCTACCCAGGTAGTGTATATATTTAACTGACATAAAAGTATAAAATGCTTTTTAGCCTGTTGTAGCACAGCACAATTATAAGTATTACATGTTTTTTTTTGGTTACAAATGTTCTTTGTGTTTTGTTTGGAAACTCAGATTGGAGACGCTGAACCTCTGCAGCACAGGACTGTCTGTCATTCAGTTCAGTGACACGTTACCAGGTAATCTAATATCTTCTAGGCTAAGATAGATTGCTGATAGATTTTTATTTTTATAAATCGAAATGGATGATAACGATAAAGGTCTGATGACCTAATTCTGTCAGATTGCCATACAGATGGTTATAGTATCATCCTGGCAAAGTCTATTATAAGCAGTCAATAATAGCCAAGTTTAATTTTAAACCAATACATACTGAATAATAATGATTTTATTTATATTAAGTCTCAAATTTCTGATCAGCTATTTCAGTTAAATTCAGCTTAAAGTTAGCATCCAGTAAATAAATTATATAGCAGTTACATTTCTGTAATGTGTCTCTTAAAGGTGCAGTTTGTTATTTAAAAAAAAAGCTGTTTAAACCTTGCTTGGAAATTAGCTCTAGAACCAGCCAGAATACAGTCAGTTTTGCCCCTTTTTCCTAAAAGACAGCCCTTGTTGAAGTTGTAATTCCCTTTGCAGGCAGAAGAGGGCTCTAAAAATGATAAACTGCATCTTTAAATATTTGAATTGGCCTCCTGTTTGATTATCAGTAATTCTTCACTGTAAATTAATCTGAAATAATGTGAAATAATGTTAAATAATGTGTTTAATATTGTGAAGGCACCAAGACTTCAGCGTTCCCTGCACTGAAGATTCTTTTACTTGATAACAATAACATTTCTGAGGTAGGAACCTTTAGTAAAAGAAAAAGTAAAGCAGTGTAAAGTTGATGTCTGTAGCCTAAATGGCTTCTTTCTGTCATTGCCTCTCAGTGGGCTGTTATTAATGAGCTGGAGAAGCTGAGGGCTTTGGTGCAGTTGTCCTGTAATCGAAACCCCCTGATAGATTTGGAGAAGAACCGCGAGACAACTCGGCAGCTCCTCATCGCCCGCATCAGCCAGCTGGAGATACTCAACAGGAGTCAGGTGTGTGTTCATAGAGTCGATGTATCTTTAAAAAAAAAAAAAAAGAAACCATCAATAAAGTGTGAACGCAGATGGGTCATAGATGTAACTTGTTAAATAATGTGATACGGTAATGCTATAAGTGTATACAATCAATTTCAGTTATATTTATATATTTAAAAACTGAAAATGACATAACCAACATACGTTTCATGTTCTTTTGCGGAAAAGAAAGCAATCTCTCCTATCTGCGTCACCCTAAAACTTTGACTTTTCATAACTTTTTGAAGTATTAAAATCATTCAGTTATCTTTTAAGCCTTGCTATATTTCAACAATTTCTATATAGAGTGCAGCCCTAATGTATAGTATGCAGTTTTGGATTAGTTTCCTATAATAGCTTGGCTCTGATAGAAGTGCTGACTGTAATTCAAATCACATGATAATTTAATGTGCTTGTTCTACGATGTTATTGTTTCTATAGTAACAGTGCATTCATAGGGACTTGTATGGTGGATAGTCAACATAATCTAAGGCCAGTGATTTGTATTTTTATTACCTAGGAATCAAGGAGGATGCAAACTTTAGCTCTCATTAGAATATTAGATGCCTAGTACCGCACCTTATGCTGCGTGTTTTGTGCCTCAGGTGCTGCAGGAGGAGAGAAGAGGTGCTGAGCTGGATTACTGTAAGAAGTTTGGTCGTGCTTGGCTGCAGGCTGGAGGCCACAGTGATCCGCAACTGAACCGACCCAGTGCAGAGTTTATAGCACAGCACCCTCGCTACCTGACGCTCATCCAGAGTGAGTCAGCAGTCCTACTAACTCATAATAAACCTCTTTTATACAACCTTCATTGTGCTGTAACTGCCACACTTGTCACTGCAAACTGATGCAATGTGATAAACGTGTGATGTCCAGTTGCGATTAATAGCTACCTAATACTGTTACATGTTTTTCAGAATATGGTGCACCTGAGGAAGAGGAGCTGAAGGAGCAGAAACCTTTTGCTCTGAAAGACCAACTGCTGAGTGAGTTACTACGTCATTCATAGCTGTATCTCAAAAGCATCTCTATTTATCTTATCGTTTTTGTTGTTGTCTCACATCAGCGATTACGTTCGAGTGTCCTGAGGACACAGACAGGAAACCCATACAGAAGAAGCTTCCAGGTAAGATAGTGTAGAAGCCTTATGTTTCTAAATAAATTGAATGCATTGATTATTTCAAATTTGTGGCTTCTTTTGCTTCTTTCAGGCTCAATGATCGTTCAGAAAGTGAAGGGACTGCTGTATAGATTATTGAAACTACCAGGTGCTGAGCTACACCTCACCTACACCAGCTCAAAGGTAACAGTCTGCACTCACACAAGCTCAGATTTAAGATGCAAAATAACCATGTGTGTCCATAAAGTGAATGTGTATGGATGGTTTTCTAAATAAAGTTTGTGTGAATTCTGTAATGTGCAAAATCGAAGATAGCGTGTGAATGAGGTTTAACATGCACTAAGTCTTCCACAGGGTCTGTACATTATTTTAATAAGGTATACACTCCTGGACAAAAAAATGGGCCAAGCCCAAAAGGGCAAATATTAAGCTTTTAATGATTTTAACAACAAATCATTGGTCAGAAAATGAGCAAGAATGAAACATATGCACTCCTGAGAGCTCCTGTGCCACCATTTGCTCGTCTACTTTTGCTGCAGTGAACTGTTTGGGGAAAAGCTAGAAACAGGGAAATTCACTTATATAGTCTTTTTATACGCAAAGGTAAACTCATGATTAAAATGTTTGATGTAAAATTCAAACTAACACATGTCTAGGTGTACAAACTTTTCCAAAAATATCTTCTGGGATTTTTTTTTTCCTTAAAATGTTAGTCATTATTTGGTTATCTTCCACACTTGATGCAGCTCATCAAGAACCACAAAGCTTAAACATTTAAAGAAATCAAAGGGAAAAGCTATCCCATACTAACTTCCTTTATTTGTATAACTTTTGCTAATTTGCTGACCATCAATTTGTTGTTAAGACCATTAAAAGCGTAATATTTTGCCATTTTGGGCTTGGTATGGTTTTTTTTTTTTTCTTTTCTTTGCGCCCCAGGCGTGTATGTGAATGATTACCTTCAAAGTGTGTTTTGATGGAGGGAACATTTGCTGAATAACCACCCTTACTGTAGTAATATAAATAGGTAATCATTTTGGGGGAAAAAAGAAAAAATAGATTTTCTCATTAATAAAAGTTACAATTTTGTCTCTTTAATTTTTTACACGCAATGTCCGTTCCTGAAGCTTTCAGGCACAGGCCCTGGGGCTTTTTTTTTCTTCAAAATTGATTATTTCTACTTGATTTTATGCTTGTTTTTAATCATTTTCACTTTGGACCTCATAGTAGACAATCCCTCCTCTACTTTCTCTTGTCTGTCAGTTTTTTTTTAAATAGGGCTGCACAATAAGCATAAGTATAGCATGCATAAGTATAGACTGTATACTGTGATGTTTTTAATTGTTATGGGTTGACATGCATTGCTTGATATTAAATCAATTCAAATTAAATATATATTTTGTAAAATAAATCAATAAATAAATCAAATAAATCAAAATTCTGAGCACACAGAAAATCTGGAAATAAAAATCTGGAAATAATTTAGAATGCTCACATAATTAAAAAAAAATGCAAAAAAAAAAAATGATGGTGATCATTAATATTGGCACATTCCAATCATGCAATTACAATTAACCAATCATATGTTGTACAGCCCCATTCTAGAAAAGATAAGGCTACTGGACAAACCCTTATTTAAACCTTATTATGTTGTTAATCAGATGTTATTTTTGTGTTATTGTGTTGTTAATCAGACTTAGCCTTCAAAGAATAAATCATTCCTACTGGGAGCTCATCAGAGATCAGTATTTGATTTTATTTGACTCTGTCTTTCTCTCTGTCATTATATAGATGGCAGGTAAAGAGATCAGTATCGACAATGATCTGAAGCCACTGCAGTTCTTCTCTATAGAAGATGGGGACAGAATTCTGGTGCGCTGGTCCTGAGGACACAGTTAGAGCCCAGTGGACTCTGGGTGATGTTAGTCACCTGCCATAACACGCTAATACAGAATGCTGCACAACGTGAACTCCTCCCACTCTTCTCTCCATCTTTTCCCAATGTCTGGACACACGCTGATGCTGGAAGGTCTGCAGAGAGAATGGTCATACATTTCATGTGTCTCTGTCTGCCTAGGGACAGACAGAATGATTTAATGAAATAATGCTTGTAAATAATTAAGTTATGCCTTGATTTTACATCTGTAGAGGTTGTGTAGAGAGGAGTCTGTGTTCTCTGTGGTCTTGGAACCTTCTGAGGAAACATGCTTTGTTCCATCATTCCCATCAAACTGCAGTTATCCACAGCAGGTGGCTTAGAAGCAGTTGAGTGTGGTGGGTTTGTGTAAGATGTATTAGGTTGTGTGGTATGTTGTTGAATATACAACTCTAGTTTCTGGCTAGAAACCAAACCAAAAATAATTAACATCAACCAATTATCAGGATGGAGAGTAAATCACTAGGTCTGTCAGCTTCTTCTTCTAGCTCTTTGGTTTCTGTTGGTTAATTGCTACTGTGCTCTCTTCCTCTCTTCTCCCTCTCACTCCCTCTCATCTACCTCTGGCCCTGTCCCCAAATTTCATAAGCATCATATGAAAATATTTGAAATGGGACAAACTATACCTGCGTGGCTTTTAGTATACTTTGTGGGGAGCGGTAAATATACCCTCTGGTAAACTGAGCAACTGTTAGTAATTGCTGATATTTGAAAATGAAGTACAGGAGGGTGGGTCATTATGTGAACGCTTACATTTGACAAATCAGCTATGTTCCGTATGACAAGCTCCATAACACGTTAATCCACAGAATACAATACGATGTCCGTCCTCCCCCAGGGATTACTGTACACTCATACACTTTAACTACTGCAATACTCTGTAACAATTTTACCACTTCTCTAAATAGTACTCTCTTGTTGAAGTAGTACAATGTTGCACTTCTCTAAATAGTACTCTCTTGTTGAAGTAGCAAATTTAATGGAGGAATAAAAGATTTCAGAAAGTCTTGAAACTCTAAACTGTCTGTTTGAGGATATAAATTTCTTCTGTGTAGCTCATGTGGTGAATTGGCAATACTACACACTCTGGCATAGGAACTAAAAAGGTTTCTGAAACTGTGGCCAAGAACGGTTCCTATGGTGTCTTTAATAAGGTGAAAAATTCTTAAGTTCATGAAAAGGTGAAGTGTTGAAGTGTGTTAGAACACGCAGAGCCCTGACTGTGCTGCACTGCTGCATTCAGTAGTCAAATCTCAACACTAGATGTCACTGGTGACAAGGAACTGTACTATCCATCTATCTATCCATCCATCCATTTTCCACAGGGTCGGGGGGAAGCCTGGAGCCTATCCCAGGGAACTCGGGACACAGTGCTAGTCAATTTAGTTAGCTTTAGTTTAGCTAGTCACCAGCTGCCCCTGCTCTGAACCAACACTTAGTATCAGAGGATCACAGAATGTTAATACACCATTCTAACATGTTTAATACAATTCCAAATTAGCACCAAAAGTGCTATTTTACAGAAGATTCACTACTTTCTTACTGGTCTTCTATTTTAAAATGTGTGTGCGTAAGCTAAGATGCATTTATCTTCTGAAGAGGAAGCTCACTCCCGTGGGATGTAGTGTACATTCATATGTGGCAGGCTGAGCAGAAACATATGGCCTGGGCTGAGTTATAGTTCTTGGATGGATAAGCAGTAGAAGACTTGCAGCTGCGCAATACGTGCTGCTTTTAGACGCATCTGCAGTGCACAGAAAGCAGGGATAGGAGGCAGATTGTTCATGCTCCAGCAGCTGCCAGTCATCAAACTCACTCCTTCCTCCCTCCTGTTCCACATGGTTCTCACGATATTACACATGTTGTCATCAGAGCCACTGGCACAGACCTTAAATCATATAATCAAGATAATTAAAAAATAAATACAAATGTACTCCAATCTTAAAAAAAAAGGGCGATTTTTTTTATTAGACAGCTGTATGAATTGGACATGATCCCATGTTTCCCACCTCCTCTCCCCAGCTGCATAATCAACACGTACATGGTAACTTTATCTAATGCATAACTGGCGAGTGTGTGAAGCCCCATATGGCGGATGAGGTCAGGAAGGCCAACACACTCCCCAGCAGTGCTGGATCCAGATGGACAGCACCTCAGCATCTTCCCCGATTAGCTTAAAGCTTGTAAACGTGAACATCTTTAAATAGTTCAACAATTATGAAATTAACACTGTTTCCCATGTACCTCAAGTGTAGGCAAGAAATAAAGACGTGTGACATCTAAAATTTACTTTGAGGCTAATGATGTTATCAAGTAAGAAAAGCTTACTGCTACCAGTACAACAATGTGCAAGTCTCAATCATGACACACTTATGACTTTCTTACTCTGCACATAGTTTAGTAATCCTTTTTTTTTTTTTTTTTAATATAGAGACTCTATCGTGCTCCAAAAAGTTGATTGTGTCACTGGGTTCAAATGTTTGTTTTCCCATCTGAAACCAGTGGTGCAAACAGCCAATCAGATTGCAACCTTCAAGATCCTGAAGCTTGTGGCCAGACAAGTGTACAAAAGATATCAGACTCATTGCAAGCTGTGGGTGGAGCCTCAATTGCTCTGTCAAATCTGATAACTTTTGTACATTTTTCTGGCCACAAGCTTAAGGATCATGAAGGTTGCAATCTAATTAGCTCCGCCTTTCAGCTTTTGAACACCATGATAACAAGCTTTATGGAGTAAGATATAGTCAATGGACTGACAAAACTTGTCTAAATTCCATCAAGTCATTAAAGAGTTTTGTTTGAAACTGGTCAAAGAAAAAGGTCTGTGGTTGGTTATCTACCGTGTCAGTATAACTGGCTCTTTCTGTGAAGTAGGTGGTTCTTGGCAGTGTTTTTTTTTTTTTTCCCACCAGATTATCTAGCGAAAGTTAGGAGTCTAGATTTGTGAGAGACTAGTATAATGCTAAATTGGAGGCTTACTTGTTAGCAACATTTGTAGAAATAAAGAAGAAGAAACATGTCTTGGCTGATGGACTACATTTGGGAGAGAGGGAAAGTGTGTTAATTTAATTTTTGGCTGTTTCTTTTAACCTGAAATATGTTTTTAAAATAGTGGCTCTATATCAGCCATTTACTTTACAATTAAAAAGTGGTAATCTAAGAACAAAATTGGAAAATAATTGTAACTATTATATTGATGTACGTAAATAATTAATATAATGATAATATCCAGCCCATAACTATCCCACCCCTTCCACCCCACACCCCATATATAGTCATATTAACTTAGGAAAAAAACGTGGCATTTACTTGCTTGCTAAAATGCAGAAGTATGGCTATATTTTGTCTCCACATGACTTAAGACTTTCAAACATGATGCTGTCACTAATCACTTAATTACCACATAACCAGTTAATAATATACTGAAATAAATTTGAAACTATAAAGATTTTAATAATTCAACAATCAACAAGAACCTAGATGCAAAATGGACCAGTTTTGACTTGGACCTTCTTGCCCCGGCTCACGGACCCCTGGACGTCCCTATTGGTCACAGTTTGAAAAGCACCATATTCACTCCTCCTTCCTTCTGCAGTCTATCCCAGCTCTTTGTGCTCTCTTCTTCCTCTCATTTTATCCTGAGATCTCCTCCTCTCACAGTTTATATATCCATATCCATGTCTAACTTCATTTATTCCTCTTTCACACATTACTTCATCACATCTGCAGTGTCCCAGGACTTTAGTGATGGGGCGGGGTTTAGCGGCTGAAATGGATCTTCTCTCCCTAATTACAATACGCAATGGTTTTTGTCCTTGAATCATGTGTCACAGGTGTTGCTTTATCCCCGTCTCGTTGACACACCTGCGTGTCCATCATTCAAGCGCTCTCAGATGTTACGGTCTCTCTCGATGCACGTGTCGTCCCGGGCATCAGGACAGCGGCAGGTGAAGCCGCCCGGCCGCGGCAGACACAAGTGCGAGCAGCCGCCGTTATTGCTCGAGCAGTAGTTCCTTTCAGCTGGAAGAAAAGTGCAATCACAAAATTAACACTTGCATGGACTAAGAGTGTCAAAAATAGTGTCACATTATTATGTAAGAAGTACAACATGACAGGACATGCTGTTATAGGAAAATAATCAACGACAAAGATTATAATCCCCCCCATAACAGCGCATCCAGAAGTGTTTTATTCCTCTTACACCACAGCCTACGAATATCATTTATAATTAATTTATTATTAATTTGTACATTTCATAGTTAACACTTAATGTTGTGGAATTTCAGTTATAACACCTACAAACAGATGTTTCCTCACCAGCTTCTCTTCTTTCTCTCTGTTTGAAGGTAAATAAAATTTTTAATCCATTTACGCAGAGCATCTGCCATACAAGTCTCTCTGTAAGTTACTACAGAAATAATAATGTATTAGAACAAGCGCATTAATATACACCTGTGATTTGGAACAGCTGGAACTCCAGTGAGAGCTACTGTTAAGAAAATTAATCAGCACCTTCTGACCAATAAGAATCGAGCATTCGACAGCTCTGTTGTATAAATAATACTTAATTTATTTTGACACGTCAGACAGATGTCTCAGTGCTACCTTACAGAACAGAACACAAGTTTATTGCAAGTTTGACTAACTATGTTGAAAGCACAAATTTGTTCTGTGAGTTACGTTTTATGAATTCCTTACTATATAAGCATTTCATGCTTGATGTAAATATGATTAAAAACCATTGGAGCACCAAAATGAAAATTATTGGCTGATGCATAAATTATATAACTACTCAAGGTGCTTAATCAAGAGTCAGCACTGAGCAGTGCAGAAGAACAAAATACACCGTGGCTTTATCACCAGTATTTCTTATTTTCTTATTCTGTGCACGTAATAAGAAAATAGAAAGTGTTATATTTTGTGAAGGTGTGGATTAATTTTCTATAACAGCAGCTCTGACAGTAGTGCAGGTTGTAGCTCAAATCACAGGTTTATATTAATGCGCTTGGTGTAATGTGTTCTAGTTTCTAACTCAGGGACTTGTATGGTGGACGTGCTACATTATCTAAGGCTGATAATAAACAGATGTGTTATTATTTAACAAAAGAAAATGCTTAACAGTGTTTGTTAAATATTTATGGAAGAAGACTCCAGTATCAGATAAACAGATACTATATATATATATATATATATATATATATATATATATATATATATATATATAAACAGATACTATATAGAAACTATAAACCTCATGAATGAAATCTGTTGCATAAGAGGAATAAACTGCTTTGAGACATGCTGTTATTAAAAAATAATCAACTTTGGGGTGGTAACAGTACCTCTGCTTTGTGAAGTCGCTGATTTCTTACATATTTGATATATATACTTTGACTCTTTGTAATATTTCATCATCATAAAAATTAAAACAGCACAACTTGATCAGTGTTTGAAGGAAAATGATACTTGTGGCCTTGAACATCAGTGTCTCCTGAATAAAAAGTGGAAAAAGCCAAACCTTGAGGGCATTGTGGGTACGAGGTGGTGACGCCGTACAGGCGCGATCTCTTCTGAGGCAGGAATTCATCCACCTCTTTCCCTGCCACATGGTCCACAGATACCACAGCTTGCCTAGAAAGGCAACATGGACACACACAAACATTCAGCCATGACCATATAAAGCAGCATTAACTGAGTAGTCGAGGTGGAGGGACATTGATCTGTGGGTTAAAGGTCAAGTGAAGCAGCACATTCCAGTGCGAGCAAACAGAATTCCAAAGAGGTCGGCACTGACATGAGAGCCACCATTCAGACGTGGCTGATTATTTCCTTTGTTCGGTGCATTTGTGTTAGTAAAACAGTACATTATAAGAAATAATTAATTGGACTGAAGCATGTAATAAGGATTTGCAAAACACAATTAATTCTGAGAATTCTCTTCTCAAGCATTCTGCAATGCATAGAAAATGTCATAATCAGATATAAGTGCATAATTGTTTCAACAATAACACATCAACTCTACAGCCTAGGGCCATCAGTTTTGGTAAGTTTTAATATTTAAACGCATTTGAATATATCAGTGGTTGGTAAATTGCTCTGGTATATGAGGTGCAAAACACTTTGGGACATACGGTTAGTGGAAAATAATCAACTCAAATAATGATAGAGATTTCCACCCAAATTGTCTAACAAAAAATGGACTTTTTGTGCATCTATACCTTCTCCAGTCTGTGTAGTAAAGGTTTCTTCCATAGGTGACAATGCTGAAGGGGTACTGCAGTCCCTCCACCACCTTTCTCCTCACCCGAGTGTAAGGGTTAATGCACTCCACCTTACGTATACCTGCAACATACACACTCTAATTATTCTCAGTCACTTCGCTTCAGATATGAAAGAATATATTATGTGATTTAGTCAAAGTAAATGCCTGGTGTTAATCTAATGACATCGCCAACCTGCATCTGCCCAGCACAGTTGCCTGGTATGAGGATCAAAGGACAGTCCATTGGGGAGTTCTATACCATCATTCACAAGTACAGTCCTATCTGTACCGTCCATGTTGGACATCTCGATCTTAGGGCTGTCTCTGTTCCAGTCTGACCAGTACAGACGTCTGATAAAAGTGAAAAGGAAGGAACAAGAGCTCTTAGTATGACAGTCATGCTTTGGTCATTCACTTTGTTAGGCATAAAGAATCATGACAAATATGTAATCTTTCACTGTATGCCTTTCTAGTTAAATTGTGGTGAATGTGTATGATAATATGGCACACAGAAAATCACACGGCATCAGTTTCAGATGTTGGAGGCATCTGAACTCAGTGCATACCCATTGACAGGGTCAGTGATGATGGCCCTGGGGTTTACGAGGTCAGTGTCAAAGAGCACACGTCGATGCTGTCCGTCTAGCGTAGACACCTCGATCCGGTCCGAAACGGAGTCTGTCCAGTACATGTTTCGGGACAGGTGGTCGATCGCTATTCCTTCAGGACTTCCTAAATCTGTTAGCATGAAAAGACAGAACATATCTTCAGAGGTATCTATATTTGCCATATCAACTAACTAAAAAGCTTGATTTGAAACAGCAGCTGTTTGCAGATACATCTAGGCAAAGCAGAAGTGCTTAGTTAGAAGAAGCCTTTATTTGTCACATATGCATTATAGCTCAGTGAAATTCTTTTCTTCACATATCCCTGCTTGTTAAGAAGTAGCGGTTAAGGGCCTTTCTCAAAGGCCTAACAGTGGTAGCTTGGCAGTGCGGGGGCTTGAACCCCAAACCTTTGGATCAGTAACCCAGAGCCTTAAACATTGAGCCATCACTGCCAATACTTGGCTAATATATTATCCATATTATCATATTTGCAGCAAGAACATAAAAAAGGAAAAGTGCCATTAAAGTTCCTAGCTAAGAATTACTTGATAAGAAACTACGGTAGAGAATTGTAAGAATTCATAAGTTAAGAGTGAGGGTGGGGTCGTGACATCTATAGTCACGTTTCTGGATTGAATTTGAGTGAAATAGTTTTATTCAAATAGGCTTTTTACTCTTCTGAGTTGAATGTGAATAAATCAGTGACCTTTTGTGATAATGGCCGTGGGCTGGCCTCCCTGAACGCTGGCTCTGCTGATGGATGGCTGTGTGATGTCTGTCCAGTACACCATCTTGTCCATGCAGTCATATGCCACAGCAATCACCACTTTATCCTGCAGAACACATCAGCATTGCAAGCTTTATGATTGCATACAAGTACAATGATATTTAACGTTAGTTACATTAGCCTCATAACTCCAAAACATGCCTTTGGCTAATAAAATATATTGTTATAAGTGGCAAATTATGTAATATGAGTTTTGGTTGAAAAGCCCCTTTAACTGCAGACATAACAGAAAAAGAGACAGGCATGTGTGGCTATTGTGAGGTGACCGCAGAATAGCTAGTCTGTGTGAAAGGAATTTAAGGCATTCCAGAGTGGGTGTTACAGATTCAGTGGCATTTTGGTCAACCATTACAAGACAAAATCTGCCAAATGATTCAGCTTGGCAGTAATAGAGATACAAGAAACTCTTAAGATAAACATGGATTTCTTTTTTAAACTTGGTTTCATAATCCCAAAACCGATAAAGAATGAGTATTGCAATAATGGAGGTCAGGTTTGTAAAGGAAGTGAGGAACTGAAGAGAGACTTGTAGGCAAGTCCACTGTTGGGGTGTCATTTGTGTCCCACCAATATCACATTTACAAATATCTATGTAAAGTAACGCTTAAGACATTTTAAACCCAGGTAAAATATCCTTCACAACAATCTATATGCATTTCAGATGAGTAACTTAAAACCGTAATACTGATCTACAGCACTTTTGCCAAGTCCCACCTTTTAGCCCAACAACATTCACTTAATCTTGTTACCTAAACCCATTCACCCCATGGAATATTTGGAATATTAAACAAGTCACAAGTTCAACAAGAAGTTGCATCATCTGAATTTCCTGAAGATCATGGGAATAGGAAAAATACATTTTTATTTTAACAATGATGTGATTGTGATATGGACTGATGAGGTCACTTTGAAAGTACAATCCCATGTCCCAAAATTTTAAATAAATCATTAGAATGTCCTTAATGTCTACATGCCATTACCATGGATGCTAGTTAGCCACATTTGTGTTTTCTATGCTAAAAACTCAACCTTGCTCTTAAAACTCAAAATGAGCAAAATGCAGCCTTTGAACAAAGAAACCTTGTGAGAAAATGGCATTGTTGCTTGTGATGTGTTAACACATTTTTTTAAATGGTTAAATGTGTGTTTCCTTTGATCTAATGTTGAAAAAATATTAAAAATTATGATATATTTTTATGATTTATTGCAGGATCAGAGCACAAACATGCACTACATGGTCAGAGTTCATAGGCTTAAAGGTGCAGTTTGTAATTTTTAGACTCCTTTACTGCAGTTGCAATGAACAATATGAAGTTGTCCCTTCCTGCCAGCTGACTCCACACCCTTGTAATGAAACAACATATGCCTCACACATTTCCTTTAAGGAAAAGAGGCTGAGTGTTTCTGCTTCAACTTGAGGTGGAAAAAAAATATATAGAAACCTAAAGGAATAAAATTATGGAGCCTATGAGGAGATATGGTGAGGCCATGAAGCATGTATCCTGAGCCCATGATTTAATATGTTGTGGGAATGTCACACTTAACACATGACACAATTATTTGGCACAAATGGGTTTAAAAGTGTATTTGCTTTAAGAATTCGCTTGAGGCGATATGGGCCAAAGGCGTATCCATGTCACAATGCCAGTGACTCCAGTTTGTCTTTATGTGGCATTCCAAGACTGAAGCGCAGTATTATCACTCATGTCCATGATTAGGTTCCTGAGGCCAGAATGGTCTAATTCCATTGAATTCTCTGTCTCACTCATTTCAAAATACAACAGTTGCCACAAGTTAAGTACTTTGTAGCCACAAAATTAACTTGTGACCATAATATATTAACTTGTGGCCACACTTTATTATGAAATAACCACTATGTCTACGTACACATTACAAGTATCTTGGTGCACTTGCGATTTTTTTTTTGCTCAGATCTTATCTATCCATCCATCCATCCATCCATCCATCTTGCCAGTTCACATGTATAACCACAAGTGACCCATATCTGTCTTTAATGAGAACACACTTGTCTCCTTGAAATGCCCCACATATGCACACTGTTTTCATGGGCAATTGTTTCAAACACTACTCAGTTTCAATAAGTTCCTTCCAATTTTGCTTGAACTGATTCCCCAAATATCAAGTTCATCACCAATTTCCCCATCCTCCACTGATATTTTGTCGCTCTGCAGACACTGGATGATGACGACAGTGATATGCGCATATGCATTGGGAAAAAGCCACGTTTAATTCAGATCTGACCATTCTCATTCATGTCACATGGCCACTTATCAGTTATGTATCCAATCTAGGACCACATAAAAAAGTCGCTCAGGTGTGATTTGAAAAGGATTTTTGTGTCCACACAGTCATGAAAAAATTAGATCGGTGTCACGTTATGGCAAAAACCTGGATTTGTTTCACTTCAGGAAACTAGCAAGCCCCATTAAATTCTCAAAGCTGTGGAAACTCACTGGTAGATGCAGCATGGTCTTAGTCTCCTCTTTCTTCATGTTGCTGCCGTCCAATGGGATGTTATCTATTTTGCCATTCTGGGCAAATAGAAGATTAGCTCCTGGAGGTGGTGGTCTGACATCTGGCCTGGTGGTGGGGCCAACAGGAACAAAGTCCTCACCTAGATGCAGGCAACAAAATGATGAACATACTGTATGACAAAAGCAGCACTGTATTATGATCTCAAACGTACATCCTGTACAAGTGCTTCGCTACATTTTTTCAGAAATGAGGCCTGCAACTTCTCACTTTCAGATGAAAGATAGCACTACAAGCTCTTTCCTAATGACAAGGTGTCATAAGCATATATAATATAAGCACATTATATACATTACTGTGCAAAAGTCTTAGGCACATTCAAAGAAATGCGTAGAGCAAAGATGCCTTCAAAAATAATGAAACTAAATGTTTCTACATTAAAAAAAATACTATAAAGAGCAATAAACAGTAATAAATAAAATAAAGTCAATATTTGGTGTGACGAAAAAAATAGTAGTCTCAGGTACAATTAGTGCAGTTTTATAAGGAAATGAGCTGTAAGTGTTATTAAGCATCTTGCAGAAGCAGCCACAGTTCTTCTGGAGACTTTGACTGTCACACTTGCTTCTTATTTTTGCAGCAAAACCCAGCAGCCTTCATTATGTTTTTTTTGTCTGAAAAGTGTCTCTTATGTAATATGCCGCTTTCTTTACTTAAATACAAACATTTTCCAGTAACATTTAATGTTGTGCTGGAAAAAAATAATGTTTGGAATTCTAAAATGTTTTTGTACTTAATCAATAATGTAGAAGTCATAAAATAAAAGTCTATAACAAAGTTTGTCCTAAAAAAAAATAGGATGCCTAAGACTTTTGCACAGTACTGTGTATATATATATATATATATATATATATATATATATATATATATATATATATATATATATATATATATATAAAAGCATCTCAAAGTATTTTCAGTATCAGTGGTCCAAGGACGAATTGTATTGCATTGGACTAGCTAGAGCAAAATGCTAATAAGCATGTTCATAGTAAGGGTGGGCGATATGACTAAAATATCACATCGCAATATTTGAAGACACTGAACTTGTACAACAGAGCACCAACCTGGGAGCTCTTGTGTGCGGGTGTGTTTTTTTGGTACAGTCTGTGCTTACATGTGGGTGTGCTTCCTGGTCCAGTTCGGGTTCCAGGGATCTCCTGGCCGTTGGGGTACATGCACCAGCACTGGCCGATGCTCTCATGGCACTGCATAGGCATGTACTCTCCATTGTGGTCACATGTGGGGATGTACTGGCCTACCGATGGGCGTGGCCGGAAGAAGCCATATCCACCGGTAGACGTGGCTGCCAGGGCTGTCTCTCTGTGTCGCTCGCATGCAGTTTTCTCACGCACTGAAACACACACAGGAATAAAAAACAAACTTTACTTTAGGGCACTTTAAGGAAATAAATAAGCAATGGTAAAATGGTGAGCAAACACAATGAAAGAATTAGTCACGCAGATGAATAAGATTAAAATATGCAGATGCTTTGAAATATTTACCATGCCCGACTCACTATTCCAGACTTTCTGCGGTACACCACATACCAGTCACAACACAACCATTTCCCTAACACAGTCTGCCATAATTATGAACACATGATCACACACATCCTATTCCTGACAGTTTACAAAGGCCAGATCAATACGTGGAAAATCAACATAGACAAAGGTAAGAAGAAATACCGTATATGGATGAGATACGATTAAATACAGTGATTTCAGTACAGATTGAACACAAAAAGGAAAATAGAAAAGTACAGAAAGAATAAATGCCTGTTGCACGAGGAGTCATAAAGAAAGATGAAAAACAAAGAAACCTCAGTCGAAGGAGGTAATTGTCTATGCGCCACTGTGGAAATACCAGCTCTGAAATCAGAAAAACAAGTCCTAGAGCAAACAAGGCTCGATTTTTCTGTCAGAACATAGCAACAGTTCCTGGGGCTATATTTATGGTATCAATCAAATTACCCATGATATTGAAATGTTTTTTATTTTAATAGAATAGAAACATGTTTATTGTTGAAACTGTTGGTTTTTATGGATTTTAAGATTTGAATGTAGGTGGTATTAACCAGTAATTCTATGGAGATAATTTCCTGCCAGAGTAGAAAGCAATCACACCAGTAAAAACATTCAAATACAATATGCAAACTGTATATTTAATACTGACCTGCAGAAAACGTACTGCACTGAAAAGCAAAACTTTCACTGCATTGCTCATATGTCGCTTGATCTCTTTAATGAAAAACAATCAGCAGTTATTGCTTTTAAAATATTAAAAGTTGACTGCATTCGAAATGAATGTAACTCCCTGTTGCCTTGCATTTCACATTCATCAGTGTGTTGCAGTAGTGCCAAACTGAAATGCAATCACTTTCCACTCACAGCCCTAAGCCGTACTCAAGGGTGTGGTTGTAATCTGAGAAAAGGAGAAAGGACTGAAAGCCTCATTTTCCAGGAGGTACTGCCATCCTTATAAAGGAACGCCAGTTCATAACAAGAGTTATGTTATTGACTTTCTTTTGCCTTTCTATCTTAAACAGAATCACATAGTTACACCTAATACATTGGTGTGGATTGCTTTTAAATTTAATTCCCATTTACTTTAGAGACACGTTCACAAGTAGGAATGAAGAAACAATGAGAAAGGTGTTAGTTTATATGGTAAAGGTAACACCTCCTGGAAAACTCTTTCAGACACCTCTCCCATTGCAACTACACTGCAGAGTACAGCTTAGGGCTGTGATTGGACAGTGCATTTCAGTGTGGCACTACTGCAACACACTAATGAACATGAAATCAATAATTCCAAACAAGGAATTACATAAATATCTGGCATAAAGTCAGCATTTCATTCTTAAAAAGCAATAACTGCTGATTGTTTTTCATTAAAGAGATCAAAAGCAGTGCAATGACAGTTATGCTTTTCAGTGTGCGATGTCTATTGCATGTTTTTATTGAAAAGCAATACAGTTTTTGTGTTGTATTTTACGTTTTCCATCGCCGTGATGAGATTTTCCTTTTAACGCGGCATCTTCTTCATAGCATACATAGTATGTGATTAATAAACCACAAATTCTAAATGTTAAAGAGTTAGTTAACATTAGTGTTAGTTAGTGTATTTAATTATTTATGAATAGTCCAGTTCTGTCAAATTCTATATAGATAATCATTTACATACACCATTTCTTACACCATCTTTGTTTGTGACATATAGAGATGTGATTCGCTTTTGCAAGTCGACTGAGTGGCTTAATCAGTGTGTTTTGTCGGTTCTGGGCAGGGCGTCACAGTGCATCACAGTGTCTTCTGACTGGCAGATGTAAACCTACACCAGCTTTACACAGTTCATCGAAAGGGTTAAACTAATAGTCTGACTATGAGCAAGCCCAACGAGTGGTCAACGGTCATAATGTTGGTAAACAACTCAATTCCAGGAGGACATGACAAAATCAATAATTTTCCAGAACAGCTGCACAATCTGTTCATAACTGTGCCAACAGTTTCCCATTCCTCTGTGAGATTCTGTGGAAAGTCACAGAGGTGCTGTCAGAATCCTACAATCTGTGCATCGCTCCTGCTGAAGACTGGTACGGAAATAGGGAAAGAAATGATGTCATAAACTGAGAGGGCTTATACATAAACCCCATACTCACTGTGACCCAGATACTCATTCACACACAGTAAGGGGACAGTGAAACATTCCAAATCAGTAAAGAAAAAGAAAAGCAGCCTGTATTCCCTCCAGCCTTTGGGGTGGACTCATATCACCAGATGCACAGAGCCTCTCTGTCTGCTCTGCCATTTTTACACAACCGGCAATTACTTACGGATGTTTATCCATGATGTTATCTTCATTTATAATTGAATTGTAACTGTATGCACGTATCTTGACCCTAGGAATTCCTGTTTGGGTTTTGCATTAGATGTTCCTTCCAGGAAATATCATATAAGACTGATTTCTGATTTGTCTGGCTCTTTATACTTCTCTCTCTCTTTCTTTCTTTCTCTTCCACACACACACACACACACACACACACACACATACTATTCCTACCTGAATCAGCTGTGCAGCTGAAGCCGTCGCCGTAGAAACCTGTATTGCACTGACAGGTAAAAGAGCCTTGAGTGTTGTGACAGATGGCGTCTCTATGGCAACGAGAAGTTTGGCACTCATCAATATCTATAAAACACAGCAAGAGAAAAGAAAAGAAAGTAAAGGCTGTATAAATATGCACAAAATTCTGGACGCAAACACTTCACTGCAGTATCACTTTTATTTCCTGGTGAATGGAAACACCACATGCAATGCAAAGACAATCAGGGGACATCTGTTAAAACATCTTCGAGCTCGCATTACATTCCCAAGGGCTTATACAGGAATTTCACTTTGCAACATAGTTTGGGTAGACCATGCAGACCTGCTCCACAGAGTTGTGTTTTCACCACGGATGTGATACAATTTCACTTTGGAGTCCAAAAGCGTTTTTTTTTTTTACTACAGCAACGAGTGCAGAAAGGGAAGGGAAGGGAAGGGGGATGTGGAAAAAAAAAAGAGCACAGCTGTGGGGCCTAGGGTTGGAGCATTTCCTCTCCCACTGGAGCGTGGGTGCATACCATATAAAGCCCTGACCGCTTCAGGACCGTGTATTACTGCTCTGATAAGGACACAGATTAGTGAGAGGGTTTGCTATGACTGGCTTAATAGTACACTCAATATCTACAAAAGTCCACTACCAAGAACTGGATTCATTTTATTATTAATTCATTTTCTCAAGCATGATTTGATTATTTTTGACTAACAAAAGCAAGAAAGATATCTCAAAGTGGTAGGGAGGATAACATAAGGCTACTTGATACTACAATTAAGTTAATATCAGGTGTTCATTCAACTTTAGTACGTGATTTATCCTGGTCTGGGTTGAGATGGATAAACCATGAACACTGGGCGTGAACCGGGAATACACCCTGGATGGAATGCCAGTCCATCACAGGGCACCATGCACACACACAATCATGCACTCAGTCATACCTAGGGGCAATTTAGAGTCCACCTATCAGCATGTTTTTTAGGAGGAAACCAGAGAGCCAGAAGGAAATTCATGCGGACAAGAGGAGAACATGCGCACAAACTCTTAGGATTGAACTCTGTACCCTGAACATGAGTTCCTCTCAGTTTTTAAACTATTTTATCTCAGTCTTGTCTAACTATTATTCTGAAACTAATTTAAAATTATCTTAATTTGACACCCCAACAAATCTCAAAAATGTTATTAATGTTTCATAACAGATTTATTTTATTTTTAGGGGTGTTTTTTTTTCAGCTTTTTTCTCTCTTCTAGCTCTATTCACTGGTCCTTCTTGTCTTTCTTCACTGCACTCTGCTTAGCACAGCAAAGTCAAGTCCTTGTATATAATACCGTTTAAATTTCTAAACCATACAGGGTCTTCTAGTGGAACCAAAAGCTCTCTGTTTTGTAGGAAGGCAATCACAGGAACTGCTGGGAGAACAGTCCTTGATAGTAGACTAGATTTTGCACTGTACATCACCGAAGATCTGTGAAGCTAGTGAATACTTCAGGATTAAACTTTCACCTTTTAAATCTAGATCCTATGAATATGCTAATATGAATATGAATATGAATACTGCACGGCCTGTATATGCATATGGTTTTATGATGCAATAATAATTTGTCATATTGTCAGATTTTCAGCTCCATTTTTTTTTAAATGTTGCTCACTCTAATTAATTCCCCGTCCTACTTTTTATCGGCCAGTTGTGAAGTCAAACTTTGTAACAAACACACATATAGCACAGAGCTGTTTACCAGACACCCTACCATGGCATGCTCTGCCATCTCCCGTGAAGCCGGGCAGACAGGAGCAGATGTACGTTGATCCACCGGTGTAGCTGCAGCGGGCGCGTTCAGCTATATCACAGTTGTGTGTCCCCCTCTGACAGTGATTGATGTCATGGTGCACTTCTACAAAGGAAAAAACACAGACACACTCTTGAGACAGGAATGAACAAGCTACTTCCTGTCTAGCTTCTTTAAACAGCGGTCAACTTTCCTGTAGTTGTTTGCAAAATGACAAAACATGCACGCACACACACAGAGTGACGCAAAATATCTGCTGTACTTACGGACACAGGTGCGGCCATCGGGGCCGAACTGGAAGCCGTCCATACACTCGCAGCGGAAAGTCCCGGGATGATTATTGCAGATGGCGTAAGCGCCACAGATCTGTGGGGTCTCCGCACATTCATCAATATCTAAGAGATGAGGAAGATTAACGTTAACTATTTTAACTGGAGAACGTTCAGCTATTTTAACTCACCCATGTAAACACAATACATTCCCACAGTAAAGCTCCCAAAGGATTTGTATAACACGGGAAACGTACAATCCTAAAAACAAAGTATAATCCTAAACCTCGTTCAACCCCCTAAAGCTCCAGTTTATCATTCAGATATGTATCATAAAGCATATTATTCATGAACTACTATGAATTCTAAAGTAACTACACTTTAAGCAATATGCAGGACATGTAGTTAGAAGATGGTGAAAATCGGTTACCGCACCAGTTTAATAAACAATATTCTGCAATTTTAGTTCTGCTAATCTCGGAGATTTAAATAAATATGAAGGCTGAAATAACAGAAGTCCTGTTTTTCTAGCCATCAATTTGTTTTTGCCACAGTTAGCTTGAAAGGCAATCATGAAGAACACAAGGGAAAAAGAGGGGGAGAAAAGTTAAAATGGCAAAAACACATGCTATGATAAAGAGCAGCTTTTCACATTAATGTTCCAACAACCTCCTTCACCCTGGAGTCAGGTAAACACCAAGCACGGGGTCTGTAATGTCCACAAGAACTGAACTGAACTTCATTCATGAAAATCCTATTAGTTCAGAAAAATGCTTATATCCTTATGAGAGCTTCTGATCTAAATCAGCTGCACTTGTCAAGTACTTGGGACTTGCAATTATGAACATACGCACAAGAAACTTAGCATAACCAAAACTTTTGTAACTTTGGCTGCAAAAAAGTGTAAATATCACAAATAAAACTTTTTAGCACTCGGCTGAGGTGGCAAAGTCTTTAGATAATAATGAGATAATGTGATAGAAAAAGGTTTTCTGAATAATGGATGATATAAATCATGTTTCAATGCTATATCTAGATATATCTAAACAGAGACATACTGTAGCATCAATGGCATGTAAGATATATTTCTATGGATGGATAATGGTACCAATAGATTTGGCACCAATCTGGACAAACAAAGAAACTACTAAAAGCATCATCAAATATCACTGCGACCCTGATCTGGGATAAAGCAGTTACTGAAAAAGAATGAATGAGCCACAAATGTCAAATATTTCTATTTTGATGCTAGTTTTTTCCCCCAATATCAGATGGCAAAATCAGCTGTGCACTCTGTACATTGTAGTCTTTTTGCCTTCATCACTTTTACCTCATGTTTAGGCTTTTTGCATGACCGTAGCTGCTGAAAATTCAGCTTCAGATGCCGACTTCTCAGAAATTCCTTTTGAAATTTGCTATACGTTTGAATGGAAACCCATTTAGTCTATAGTGCTATAGTGAGTCTTGTTGTTACAAAGAGGTTGTTCTCATTTCATCAGAATGCTTGATTTTTAAAAAAGTAGTTGCGGAGAATTTCACCCAGACAGTTTCTCTCAGTTGGTCATAAACATACAAGTGCTTTAAGTGCTCAAATTATTAAAAAAAACTCTTACAAAGCTTACATGTAAAGTATAACACAAACCCATTAGTTCTGTCCAGAATGTGGAGTTTATAACGTCTTATTTACTAATTACAGTAATTTGAAAGAATGCCAGAAAGCTTGGTGGTTATACGTCAAATGGTTATGAGGCTCACCGTAGCATGTGCGTCCGTCGCCTGTGAAGCCTGAAGCACACTGGCATGTGAACTGGTTTCCCTCACCAGGGTGGCAGACTGCATTGGTGTCGCATCCATGTCTCCCAGTGTAACACGGGTTCTGCTGTGGGGTTCCACCTGAAAATAATAATGAATAATGATTGTTTGATCGTTAATGATCATTAATAATGATCGAAATAATGATCGTTTCAAGCCAATCTGAACCTCAAAATCAGTGCCGTCTCCTACATGACATGATGAATTTACCAATATGCCATCTTAGAAAACAGTAATGTGGTTAATTCTACAACATTTCACTCATCTTGTTTCAATCCTCATTTATTCCACATCATGGAAATATTATAGAACTTTCAATATGGTAAAATTACCATGTTAAAGGAAAACTCCACCCCACATTAATTATGTTTATACTGAAATGTAAGTGATGTGTTTAGTGATTCTGGAACTAATTTGTCTGTTGGTGCTATATTTCTCTTATTCCTGTGAGAGGTTGGCGGTCGTCTGCTGCTCAGATGTCACAGGGGGACATCATTAGTGTGCGGTTATAATGGAGAGGAAAAACTTCAACAATCTCAAATGGTCAAAGCAAGAGCTTCTTTTCTCACTTACCATTTATCAGCTATGTCATAGTAATGAGAAATTCAGTGTAGAAATAGTGGAGACAGCAAAATCTGGACTCAAAGTTCCAGAATGCAATGCAATGCTCAGTTCGGCTAGTTAGCAATCTAAAAGATGACAAGCATGATGGCGGTGATGGAGAAAATTGAAGCTTTGGAAGCTGATAAGTATGAGCAAGTATTCAAATGGCTTTATGGGTAATGTAGGAAAGTGAAAATGGATCAGCATTGGATGAAAATGGATGAAAGAACCTGAAACTCAAGAAGACTTGGATGCCACTGAAGATCACCAAGATTATAAAGATTAATACGCAAGGTGGATTTTTCCTTCAATTTTAAGAGATAAATCAAGTTTTAGTCTTTTTAAGTGTCTAAAATAGTTTAAAAAATGCAGCAATTTTAGTCAACTAAAACAGAACTTATGTAATCAGTGAAAACTTAACATTTTACCCTGTATTTCAAATTTTCCCAAATAGTTTTTTTTTTAAGTTTCCAAAGAGCAAATGCATTAGTTTTCTATGCTTTACAAATGCACACTGCCATCAGAGGCTTCTCAGCAGTGAAATAAAAGCCTTTCCTTCAGGGGTGCATTTAATAAAGTTACTCTAATAAGCACATTTACTAGGTTATATAATCTTAATAAAGGTAAATAAATGGAGCCACTTGAGTGACTTTAGGCTGTCATCAGTTATA
This sequence comes from Pangasianodon hypophthalmus, assembly GCF_027358585.1. Taxonomy (NCBI): domain Eukaryota; kingdom Metazoa; phylum Chordata; class Actinopteri; order Siluriformes; family Pangasiidae; genus Pangasianodon; species Pangasianodon hypophthalmus. Next base: position 7,556,571 of record NC_069720.1, read on the forward strand.
CTAGCTCTAGCTAGCATTATATTAGCTTAATAATAAGCAGAAGGTTTTCCTTAAAGATTACAGCTCGATTTCTTAATTTTCATTGTTTTTCACTACAGTAGTAGAACCAGGATTTAAAAATCCCGTTTCTCATTTCTAGCCTACTGGCGAACCTCTCACCACTACCTGACCTCTGAAATTATACATTTAGAAGGTCTGAAGTTCAGTAAGTGTTAGGTAGATGATTGTATCAGATAGACCCCGTTCCCTGGATGAGCTGATTTCACAGTCCTCAAATTACTTCTAAAGCCAACCCTGAACTTTTTTTTGTAAAATAGCAGATAATCAGAAATGATCAGAATAAGAGATAATAGAGCTTAAGATCATGTTTCTGTTACATTTTTCTCAAGATTTGCTGAAGTTGCTCTTTAATTCTTACTTCTTACAGTGTCAATGTGAGCAAATTGGAAGTCAATCTCCTTGTTCTTATCATTACATCCTCCTTAAGATCAGCTCTGATTCTGAATGCTTAAACGTATATTATTCCTTCTGTATTTATGAATATTTTACCCACCTCAGCATTACCCACTCAATGACTCAAAAACTGAACCACTTATTGACATTCATCTTGTTGAAACACCATTTTCGCTCTAAAGTCTTGCTCACATCCGAGCCTCAAACGAATCCTGCTGTTTAAACATCATCAGGCGAGCAGACACCCCAGTGCTGAGAGCAGACATGTCGCTGGGCTGAGAGACAGCTGCTCATTAGCGTTTGAAGTGAGAGCTCAGCCTGACAGGAAGCACACCACAGATGTTAGTCCTCTCTAGCTGTAAACTCCAGCTGAGCCAGGCTTGCTTACATAACCTGCCCCCACACCCAGAAACTTACCCCTGTAGCCTCTTGAGCTCACCCTCCTAGCATGTGATGGCACACACACACACACACACACACACACACACATATACACACACATACACATGAGCACAAATGCAAATACAGATGCACTCACGGACCCAGATGTACATGTATCTAACATATGTCTGTAGTAAATAAAAGTAAATTGAAGCAAAAATAAAAAAAAAAAGCCTAGTCTTTTTCCAATCTTCAAATATCTGTGCCCACTGTTGCCTCAGATTCCTCTTCTTGGCTGAGAGGAGTGGAACCTGATGTGCTCTTCTACCATTGTAATTTATCAACAAAGTTCTACATGTTCACTCTGAGATGCTTTTCTGCTCACGACGGTTGTAAAGAGTGATTATTAGTGTTAATGTCGACTTCCTGTCAGCTTGACTCAGTTTGGCCATTCTCCTGTAACCTCGCTCAACAACAAGGCATTCTGTCATGTTACCAAGCCACTGCAAAGCCCTAATCCCTCTGCTCCTAGGACTTTCCTGTGTCGGAAAACCTAAAGTTACAGTTTTACCTCTGACTGTTACAACGCACTGGCACTAGAGACAAGCAGTCTAAAATGCTAAATGCTAAATAAACATCTCCTCACAGAAGAGTTCACCATATCAATGATTACGTACATTCTTTAAAATTCTATTTAGCTGGAGCGCTTACCATACAAGCATCTGCGTAATTTGTTACTATAAAAACAGTAGTGTATTAGAATTATCAAAATAAACCTTACAGCTGATACAGCTGTGCGGTTACAAAAAAACGAATCAACACCTTTTGACGTATTAGAATCGAAAACAACAGCATTATGGTATAAATGCATACAATATATATTATTTTAACACAGCCAAAGTGGCTTAATGAAGATCGTGTTAAGTTCGAACCCTGTTAACAATAAATGGTATAAGATGGAGTGAACCACACTCCAAAACACTCCTCAGGACTAACAATGTTCAAACACATGACTGTTTTTCCTAGACAGGAAAACAGTTAGAATTCTTCAATCCTTTAGAATATGACGATATAGCTACTTACTGATGGGGCCGACCTTGTTGCTCATGGCATAGCGGATGAGCTGGTTGGCAGAGTCGTACATGACGAACACCTGGTCCACGCTGAGCTGCTGGCTGGGTGGCATGGAGTGAACAGAATCAGCATGCGGGCAGCTTTGGAACGTGATCCTCTGCCTCCATAGGTAGTTCAGAGTCTTGACAGGACCATCAGGGGGGCTTACTGTGTATTCCCGCGTGGAGGAGGATGTTATAACTGAGGTGGGAAAAGAGCAAGAAAGAGAGGATACAAATGCTTTACTTCTTGCATGCTTGATATTACTGCTGCTACAGTGAGACGGTCACGGCACAGCCTCTAAAAGTCCAACTCACAGTTGCTAGCGTATTGGTAGATCTCGACGTAGGGGTCTATTTGGACACTGGCACCAGGTGAGACTTCTGGGATTCTTCCGTCCAGCCGAGTGCTCACCACTAGGTGGTTGTGCTCGTCGATTCCTTTGAACTCCTGGTTGATGGAGAGTTTCTCTCCACCTGGCTGAAAGGTCACCTCGGCCTGACGAGTGAAAACCCCTCCTGTGGGCAGAGGAACAGAGGGACGAAGGAGTGATGCCAGAATATCTGAGATGGTATAACTTAAGGCATGACTACAGACATGTGCTTTCACTTTAAAGAATTCAGGTTTTGAGAGATGAGGAGTCAGCTGGAAGCGTTTTGAAAGCTTTGTGCTTAGGAATAGAGAATGAAATGAACTCACAGGCCCCTTTATCTGGGATATAAACAGCATTGAGGAACCAAAAGAATCTGAGGCACTGCCAGTCAATCTTTTCTGCCATTTTAAGATGAAGTCTGTTTTGATCAGAATCCATTTTGCATAGCTATGCTGTTGAATCTTGGCAAACTGATAAGTATAAACCTTTATCATCTGAGTAGAACTGAAAACTTACATTATGTTTGTGAATTACATGTCTGAGGGGATGGATATAAATGACACAAAACAAAACAAAAAAAGTGGTGGGCTTAACACAGAACCTTGTGGGGCATCAGACTGTCCATTAACGCTGACCAACTGGTCCCAGTCTGTTCAAGACAATCTATTAAAACAGTATAACGTGAAAGGTTGAACTCAACACCAACAGTACCAAACCAGAAAAAAAGAAATCACAGCTCCAAATCAATGCTCCTGATACTAAGTAAGCATGTTTGCCTGTAACCATGACAACAAGCATCACTAGCAGTTTAAGCTAGGTGATATTATAAGCTATATTTATGTTACGCCATCACCTTAGCTTCATAAAAACGCTTTTAAATGACTGACATGGATTTTTAAACATGTAAGGAAAATGAGGCAACAGACATAATGCTAGAAGATCCTGACAGACATTAGCAACAATTATATAATGATAGGAGGACTATACATTTATCCAAATAAAAGAAAATGTTATTATCATACATACAGCATAAGTAAAGTACTTGTAATTAAAAACATATTCTTAGAAATACATTTTGATTCATCATTTGAATCATTTTTACATGAGCATTAACTTCATGGTTTAGTTTTGTCTTTAGAAATAAATTTCAATCATAAGCTTTAATCAAAATGTCTTAAAGAGAATTCAATCTAGTCTGCTCAAACTTTGGACTAGTCGTCTACATAGACTTATTTACATCTTATGATATTCTCTTACCAATTACGCTGAAGCCATTCTCATATCCCGGCTGCTCCAGGGCAAAGGCCCAGCCAATGACCCCTCCGAGTGAGGCGAGAGGCTGCAGGGAGTGGCCGACGCTGGCTGGGATGCTGCTAATGGCTACATAAGCTCGTCCGTCGTTCACTACTACATACGAGTGCAAGTCGTTGTTAGAGAACTCGACCGGGGAACTTGCGCTGCCGACGTAGATTCTGCCATTAACTTTCCCATTCATCCTCTGCGGTATGCCTATAGAGCGAGCAACAAAGTTCAGTCAATGCGGCTCAAATATATCTGATGGAAATGAGTAAACTGAGATGAGCGTACCCTCAGCGACACATTCCTTCCCGTTGCCATAAAAGCCAGGCTTACAATGGCAGCAGTAACCTGTGTCGTAATCTCGGCAATCTGCGAAACTAGAGCACTTGTGCCTGTTGTTGGCGCACTTCTCATAATAAGAAAACACTGCAAAAGAAGAAAGACCAACAATTTTTTGAAATTTAAAACAGAAAATGTAAAAGACTGTCTATTAGAATTGTGCAATTTAAGTGAGTATATTAATATATTCAGTATACAGTAGTATTGTTAGCATTTAGCAGCTTTTGCCATTATATACAGTTAGTATCTTACCATTAACATTTATGTCTTCGTCCTGTCCGTCCAAAATCACCACCTGTGGGTTGACCGGCCTGGGTCCCCGAGGTAACGGGTAGATTTCATGAGGGTTGTTACCCTGGGGAGGTTGGTGGTTGTATGTCAAATAAGACTGATCTTGGATCACAGGCTTGACTTCCAGGAGTGTTTCTGGTAACGTTGGCTCTGGTGGGATGGTTTCTGGTGTGCTTAATTCTGGTAGGGTTGTTTCTGCTTCATAAGGTGGATCCTCTGTGAACTCACCCATTCCAGAGTATCTTGGCTCTGGATTTTCAGTGGCTTCCTGAGGAAACACATTCTCCACTACGGTGGTGACATGGCCAGGTATAATATCAGTGAAAAAGGTGGAGGAGCCAATCTTGTAAACCCACACACCACGTGTGCCAGAATTTGTTAGTCTGAGGAGGAGAATAAGAGTAAACTCATGTATTTCATGTATCTCATGTTCAGTCTTGTTTTACCTCAGAATCGCAAAACGTCTCAGGATTAACACTTACTCTGTGAGTTCTCTGGTGTTAGTGTTCTGGACATTAGTGGGGATGCGATAATAAGGGCCTTGTGTAGTCCAGACCCAGCCCTGAATCTGACCCTGGCTGAATCCAGCCTCAATGGCCCGACTCTCATCCCCTACAGGAGCGGAGAAGTAATGCATTTCATCTTTTGGGTAGAGCAGGATGGCATAGGTGGTCAATTCTGTAGATGCTAAGACAAGCTGGAAAGTGTTTCTCTGCAAAAATAGAAATAAAAAGGATTATTTTTTCAAATACAGAAACAATATATAAACATATAAAAATTAATTGCATGGCATGAATAAAGGAAGCCAGGTAGCCTAATGGATTCTTCTAAAGCTGATAAAAAGAAACTGATAAAAACCTATATTTAAAAAAAGTGTTCAAGCATCCTTGATTCATTGTAAAGTGACTTGCTTTTTTATGAGATCCGTCTCCTCTTTCCAGAGCTCCCTGAGCTGCCACATTCTCCCAGGTCACAACGAAGGCATGAGTCGGCTCAAGCTTGCTCTCGTCCGGATAAGCCTGGCTGATCTGCTCGCCAATCCTCTGCAACAATTCTGGGCTGGTGTCCTGCCTAAAGTAGACTTTTCCAACTCCGTCGCTGGTGTCCAGGTCCCCAAGGAAAGCTGCGATAATGCCAAAGGTAGCGGGCATCTTACCCAAATACTCTGACTGAGCTGGAGGGTTAGCCACGGAGACAAAGCCATTGGTGTTGACCTGCCAAGGAAAGATAATACCTGAATCAGCCAAAGCCATAGCTTTAGAATGAGACAAATCTATTAAAGATAAGACAGAGACAGAGGTCAAACACACCCATTTGGTTATATGTATACTTGACACAATGTGGGGACTGAGAGTGGGCTTCCTTATGTTCAAAAGTGTGTGAATCTGTCATTCTCTTCTTTATTCCAATGTAAGCATTATCCAGATTTCTTTCCTCTGGGTCACTGACATATGCTAGACAGTTATTTCACTCGTATACCACAGCAATAAGAAATTCTTGAATCTGATTGATCATCAGACCTGATAGCAGCTCTGGCTTTAATTCAAAACACGCCGTTTGGTAATTAATTAAAAATTGTGAATGTTGGAAACTTACTGTGGTATAAGGAGAATTATCACAGGCTCTTAATGGAAAACTTTGAGGTAGTAACGTCCCTTTACTTCACGTCAAGCTGCATCACACCATTGTGTCCTTCATTATTTTCTTATAACAGTGTTTTATTCCTGACTTAACACATAGTAGCTATTATTTGTTTATAAAACTGAAACCTGGCAATTTCCATATCACCAGAGCAAGGGGTCAAAAATCATAAATGCTACAGAATACACTGTAGACGTTGGCACCACTGTATGCAGCAGAAAATGTCAAAATTTCACCATGTGAATGGTTTTCTCACACAATTAACTATAACAAATACTGTTCAGTAACTGCAGTGAAACTAATAAAAGAGTCACTGTAGTTACAAGAGAGATTAATTACAACAACATTTATAGTGCAAAAGTCTTAGGCATCCTATTTTTTTTAGTAGAAACTTTGTTATAGACTTTTATTTTATGACTTCTACATTATTGATTCAGTACAAAAACCTTTTAGATTTCCAAACATTAGTTTTCCAGCACAAAATTAAATCTTATAGAAAAATGTTTGTATGTCAGTAAAGAAAGCAGCATATTACATAAGAGACACTTCTCAAACAGAAAACATAATGAAGGCTGCTGGGTTTTGCTGCAAAAATAAGAAGCAAGTGTGACAGTCAAAGTCTCCAGAAGAACAGTGGCTGGTTCTGCAAGATGCTCAGTAACACTTACAGCTCATTTCCTTATAAAACTGCACAAATTGTACCTGAGACTACTATTTTTTTTTTTAAAAAAGCGAAGGATCGTCACACCAAATATCGACTTTGTTTCATTAATTACTGTTTACTGCTCTTTATAGTATTTTTTTTTAAATGTAGAAACATTTAGTTTCATTATTATTGCTCTACAGCATTTCTTTGCACTGCAGAACTCAAGCAGAAGCTGTAATCTTGTCGAAGTTGCAGTTAGATTATTTAAAACTAAAGTACAGAAACACAGTTGCGTGAATCCAAAACTCAGCATTACATCTAAAGGAGGCCAGTTCATTGGGATGTAAGCAACAACTGACATTAAATTAAATTCTGCTGGATTTTTTTGGGAAAATAAAGCACTGTCTCATCATGTGATGGGGAATGCTAATGACTCTGGACTTTAAGGATAGCATGAACATTTGCCTGTATTAAGATAAACACCCATGATGAACAGCTTCCCCAAAAAAAAAGGAAAAAAAAAACCAACAAATGTTTATCTGATGCCATAAAACAGTCACAGTTGCCTGTGATCTTAGTGAAAACAAGTACTACAGGCCTTATAGGGTGTTTTACAATGTTCCTGTTTACCTTACAGCCTGTGTGAGCTGTGTACATTGTGTACATATGTTGAGCACCGCAGGAAACTCTGTTAAACTCTGGCAATTTAGTTCATTATTGCAGTTCATAGTACAAACATCATAAAAGAGATGAGATGTTTGTTCATTTAATACATCCTCAGGGATCCAGTGACTGCAATGCTCATTTATAAGTGCATGCATAAAATGATGAAAAAAAAAAACACAGCTTTGAAAACACAGTACTATTGAATCCTCAAATCTGATTGGTCAGTAGTTTTTTTTTTTTTTAAATAACAGCATCTCTCACAGTATTTCAGGCTAATACAAATGGAATAAAAATATGCTGTTATTTACCAAAGAAAAATATATATCCATTGATATGTTGACATTTTCTGTAAGAAGTTGTTCATTTAACTTTTATGGAAGGAGTCTCCAGTGTCAGAGTTTTGGAACAGTAAGTTCTCAAAAGTCTCGAAAGATAAAGTCTTTAGGATGCAGTACAGTGTGTTTTATCATTACTTGGTAAAAATCTGCATGTCTTACAGTACTTCAGGAGTGACGGTTTATAGCTGCTATAACACAAGTGATTACAGGAACTAACTTCTTTCCTTTCACAATATTAATTGTAACTATAAATGAATACTATGTAACATTCGTCAACGAAAAAAAAAAATAATTGGCAAATTGTGTGTGTAGTATAAGAGGAATAAAACACTTCACAGAAACAGTGAGGAGATTTTCACAATACAGTGTCCATAAAAAAAAATAAAAATAAATCCAACCTTCGGGCTACTGATTGATAATCACAAATATAATGTGCAAAAACTTCAAATTCAGCACATAGTATTCATTCCTGCTGCTCCAGTAATCTGAAGGCTCTGAAGTGATCCTGATTATAGACTGAAGGGCTAATAAACCTTGGCGTGTCAGAGGTCTGCTGTCTTCGGGAGGTCTTTCATGTCAATGACATGCCTGAACGACAATAGCAGCTGATGAAAGACGAGCACATTTGACTTAAGAGACATCTCCAGAGTGGATCTGGGTCACTTGGAAAATAAAATATGTTGAGGAAGCCATGTTTTGTGCAAACTTAGTGAACCAAATGACAAGACAGACTCCCATTAAAGGCTTAACACACTTTTAAACGGAAAGAAGCGGGAAATATCCTGCTCGGATCAGTTTTGTGAAGCAGAACTAATCTGAAGCATGTTGGTCCTCGCTGAGCTATAAGCATGAAAAGGAAAAATATGTAAGGAATTTAAAAGGCTTTATTTATTATGGAGCAGAAAAGCCTAGCGTCAGCCTCAGTGTCTTAGAGTTCCTCTGACATTCCACTAACTCAACTGCATGTCATACACATTATTCATACATTTCATACACATTATTATTATTATTATTATTATTATTTTATTGTTAAGTCTTACTATTTAAATGTTTTCTGTTTTCATGTAAGATATGTATGTATGCATGTATGTATGTACCAAGGAGCACCTTAAAAAACCACAACAAATTCCTTGTGTATCTGCGCACACACTTGGCGAATAAAGCTAATTCTGATTCTGATGTAAGTAACACATTGTGTCACATGTCGTACAAGGCATTATCCCATCATCCCATCATTCCATCACAAGGCACGGCCCATCATGTTTTATCTACATAGACACTCAGAACGCAATCCTTAACAGAGTGAATGTTTAGCTCTGTCGTTACCCTCCCAATGAGAGGAATTCAACCCTGAGCCGCCTAATCAAACCCCCACCCCTCTCTGCCCTGTGGGGGAGGTGGACCCATGAACCTGCAGGCCGATATCAAAAGCCAGCTGAAGGGGTCGGGTGCACAGGAACTGGCTAAAGCAACATGACCTCAACCTGAGCAAGCAGAGAACAGCGTTGAGAAAAGAAGGGAGAGGTTTTGTGCTGAGGGAGCACGGCTGTGTGAACTGCCGGGGGAAATGAACCCAAGTCAACAAACCACTAACACACAGCAAACTCAAAACCCACTGCTTAATCCTCAATAAACACATCCCATTGACATGTACACTGCCCAGTGCTATGTGTAATCACTATGGCAAATGAATTTAAGTTCCAAACTCATGCAGGTTACATGGAGGTAAGCCTCTTATATAAGGGATTGATTGGACACCTCAACATGGCCTCAACAATGCAAACACTCTTTGATGAAAGTAAGCACCCCTCAGATGAACAGGAAGAAGTACTCACAGCAAAATAAACACTGCCTTAAAGAGGGGCGGAAGAGCATAGTGCCGCCTTCCTGCCAACAACTAAAGCACTTGAGGTCCGACACAGAAACAATCTAAAATCTTTGTTCCAATTACTCAGAAGGTCACGACCAGAGTCTCTTCAACTTAATGTATATGCAAAATATATCACACGGCAGCTTTTACATAATATAAAAATTAAATGAAACATATAAAATTAAAAGACAAAAGGATACAAGCACAATAAAAGGAAGTAAAATCTATGAAAATTTAAAACGCATGAAATATAATAAAACTAATAAATCAAACCAAGAACAATATTCCTTATAGGATACAGGCTCCTAAGGGCTACAATGGAAAAATGTTTGCTCTTTCATTCACAAGATCACGAGTTTGAACACTGCCGCAGTACGGTGGCACCGTAAGTGGAAAAGAAATAAAAATTTAAAAAAAAAATAGGAAATCAGAAAATGCAACAATAAGCCCAAAAACAAAACAACAAAATCAGAAAACACAACAGCAAATTTGGAAACACAACAACATCACCTAAAACAAAACAACAAATTCAAAAACACAACAGCAAAACCAAAAACTTCAGGTGAGAATGATGCCATTACTCTGTCTAGCCAATCACAGGCATCTGTGAGCTCATGTATGAGGAAGAGGGCAGTTTGCGCTCTTTTCCGACTGCATTCGGCTGCTCTGTGACGTTGAATACTCAGTGTCTTTTGTGGTTTCACATGGCTTGGAGGAAGTATGTGCTATATTGAAAAAAAAAAAGCTGGTTGAATTTAATTAATTCAAATGTGTACATTGTTTCCACGTGATTGAACCCAATTTATCTCTGTACATCCAACATGATTTGATCATACATTTTCAAAGCCCTGAATAAAATCGAACTTCTTTCTCACACCTGAACTGAGGACTGAACCCAGGTCACTGGTAGTATTCTGCAACAGCCAGATTACTAGCACTATTCTACCAGACATTTTATTTGCGTTCATTTAATAATGTAGTTATAGTTCCCATCAGTGCCAACATCCTCACCAGATTTCATAATGTATTTGGTTTACGGTAATACAACGTCAATTGAGCACGCTCACTATACATAATTTACTCTAGTAATTAGACACTTGTTTAAGTTAAGTTTAGTATAAGCTATTAAATCACATTTTGATGAGAAACATTTTAGTTTTTTTTTTATAATGTAAACTATACATCATATGTTCTCTTAAATCTGACCGACCGCATATTCTACCTTTTTTTCAGTGTAGGATTCACCCTCCCTGCTTTGTAGCTGTGGTATAATGGGGCAGATCTAGCCAGTGGGTGGGAACTAGCAAAGCCCAAATCCAGAGAAAATGGGGCAAAAATTACAACATACATAGTTATATTACAGTTAAAATCTGTAACACAACATGATAATGTTTAAGGCTGATTTTATCCCCCTTAGGCTGGGCGTCCAACAGGAACTATCTGTTGCTACAAATGATCTGGACGGCTGAGATATAAACAATAAACTACTATAATCAAGTCAATCTTTATCCTTCTAATCTTGCTTCATGTTAATTGTAGGCCTTTTCTGAGTATTATGAAACATTTGATTTTTATGAATGAAAACGTACAATAGTCTTGGTCAGTAATCTACTTGAATAACTGATAGCCGGGGAAAAAAAAAAAATCTGTTACTGTTACATTTTGTAGTGCGCCGTATGCCCTACAGATAAGCCTTTATGCACATTTTGCACATTCTGAAGTTTTCTTGAGACTGTGAGTGACTTCTAAACCTCATTTACATCCCACATTCTTAACTCACAAAAACATTAACAGGATGCACTAACAATTTTTTTATAGGAAGGCTTACAAAACTTTGTGCAAGCGCTTAAACTGCTTGATCAGTTACTGATTATGCTGCACAATCCACCTCCTCTTGTGGAATAAGGACACAGAAATTTTGTATTTGCTCCCGAGGGGCGCAGTAATCTGTTTGAAGTTTGAATGTCTGAGCCAACGATGAAAAAACATCCAAGAGAGAATAACCAGTGCCGCTGTTTTAGTGAGAAAGGCTGGCTTTCCTCTCACCCGGACGC